>NC_081289.1:81989866-82273140 GCF_030490865.1 Poecile atricapillus | reverse complement strand
AGGAAAGGAAAAGCAAAGTGGGAGGAAGAAAAAAGGGTGATAGTAGTTGGAAGAACTATGCAGAAAATGTGGGGAGAGTAAAATGTTTAACATAATGGAGTGAAGAGGAACATGACAGTAAAGAGAATATGACTGAAAGAAACCGAAGCATAAAGGTCAAAAGTAGAAACAAAACATAAAAGAAAAAGAAAAAGAAAAGGGAAAAAAAAAAAACCAACCAAACAAAAAAACAGCAGAGTTAGGAAGAAAAGTAGAAAAGAGTGAAGAGGCTTTCTATAAAAGCTCTCAATGTCCAAAAATGTCCATAAGCAAATGTCCATAAATAATGAATGAAAATGAGTTTTGATAATGGGATGTATATGCAGGAAAGGTGTGTGAAGCCACGGGAAGTAAAAGGCAGAGAATATACATAAAAATATGAAATAAATAAATAGCCTGAGATCAGCTTGTTTTACTTTTAGAGAAAAAAGGTAGATTAAATTTAAAAATAAGCAAAGCCCCGAGTCTTCTACTTGACTGTATTAAACACCATAGTAAATAATCACACGAGTATCCCATAATCTGTAGCTTTGACTTTACCTGAGCAAGCTCTGTTAAAGGCTTCGGGACCTAAAAACCCAGTACCTTACAACTGTAATCGCAATGATTCTTTCTACAGCGAGGCTGGTTTTGTTGCATTTCCCACGTCCGGGAATTCCCCAATTCCAAGAGAGAAAGGCGCAGCGCTCCTTCCCGTCGCTGCCAGCCCGCGTCCCGCGGCGGAGGCGGGGGACCCTGGGGACGGCGCTCCGCCGCGTCCCCGGTCCTGCAGTGACATCCAGCGCCCGGGCTCGGCACAGCACATCTGCTGCACCGAGCCGCAGCCACAGTCCTTGCCTCGGAATTCAGCTGCCAGAGACGCCCGGCATAAAAATTTCAGGAAATACAAGGGAACTACAAACTGGCATAGGTGATGCACCAGAGGTAAAAAGAAATGTATATAATAGCGTGAGAAGAGAAAAGAGAAATTCTTTTGAATAACTGCTCAAAAAAAAGGGCAAAAATTATGGACTACAAATTCATAAGAAAAAGACACAACTCCTTCCCTTTTTTTATTTTTCTCTTAAAGCTTTGCTATAAGTGGACCTCACTGTAGTGAAAATTGCGGAATCTTTTTTCTTTTCTTTTTTCCTTTTTTCCTTTTTTCCTTTTTTCCTTTTTTCCTTTTGTTTTCCCCTTTCTTTCTTCTTTCTTCTTCTTTCTTTCTTTCTTTCTTTCTTTCTTTCTTTCTTTCTTTCTTTCTTTCTTTCTTTCTTTCTTTCTTTCTTTCTTTCTTTCTTTCTTTCTCTCTTTCTCTCTTTCCTTCTTTCCTTCTTTCCTTCTTTCCTTCTTCCTTCCTTCCTTCCTTCCTTCCTTCCTTCCTTCCTTCCTTCCTTCCTTCCTTCCTTCCTTCCTTCCTTCCGCCACTTCCTTCCTTCCTTCCTTCCTTCCTTCCGCCACTTCCTTCCTTCCTTCCTTCCGCCACTTCCTTCCTTCCTTCCTTCCTTCCGCCACTTCCTTCCTTCCTTCCTTCCGCCACTTCCTTCCTTCCGCCACTTCCTTCCTTCCGCCACTTCCTTCCTTCCGCCACTTCCTTCCTTCCTTCCTTCCTTCCTTCCTTCCTTCCTTCCTTCCTTCCTTCCTTCCTTCCTTCCTTCCTTCCTTCCTTCCTTCCTTCCTTCCTTCCTTCCTTCCTTCCTTCCTTCCTTCCTTCCTTCCTTCCTTCCTTCCTTCCTTCCGCCACTTCCTTCCTTCCTTCCTTCCTTCCTTCCGCCACTTCCTTCCTTCCTTCCTTCCTTCCTTCCTTCCTTCCTTCCTTCCTTCCTTCCTTCCTTCCTTCCTTCCTTCCTTCCTTCCTTCCTTCCTTCCTTCCTTCCGCCACTTCCTTCCGCCACTTCCTTCCGCCACTTCCTTCCGCCACTTCCTTCCTTCCGCCACTTCCTTCCTTCCTTCCTTCCTTCCTTCCTTCCTTCCTTCCTTCCTTCCTTCCTTCCTTCCTTCCTTCCTTCCTTCCTTCCTTCCTTCCTTCCTTCCTTCCTTCCTTCCTTCCTTCCTTCCTTCCTTCCTTCCTTCCTTCCTTCCTTCCTTCCTTCCTTCCTTCCGCCACTTCCTTCCGCCACTTCCTTCCGCCACTTCCTTCCGCCACTTCCTTCCTTCCTTCCGCCACTTCCTTCCGCCACTTCCTTCCGCCACTTCCTTCCGCCACTTCCTTCCGCCACTTCCTTCCTTCCTTCCTTCCTTCCTTCCTTCCTTCCTTCCTTCCTTCCTTCCTTCCTTCCTTCCTTCCTTCCTTCCTTCCTTCCTTCCTTCCTTCCTTCCTTCCTTCCTTCCTTCCTTCCGCCACTTCCTTCCTTCCGCCACTTCCTTCCTTCCTTCCTTCCTTCCTTCCTTCCTTCCTTCCTTCCGCCACTTCCTTCCTTCCTTCCGCCACTTCCTTCCTTCCTTCCTTCCGCCACTTCCTTCCTTCCTTCCGCCACTTCCTTCCGCCACTTCCTTCCTTCCGCCACTTCCTTCCGCCACTTCCTTCCTTCCGCCACTTCCTTCCTTCCGCCACTTCCTTCCTTCCGCCATCCTTCCTTCCTTCCTTCCTTCCTTCCTTCCTTCCTTCCTTCCTTCCTTCCTTCCTTCCTTCCTTCCTTCCTTCCTTCCTTCCTTCCTTCCTTCCTTCCTTCCTTCCTTCCTTCCTTCCTTCCGCCACTTCCTTCCTTCCTTCCTTCCTTCCTTCCTTCCTTCCTTCCTTCCTTCCTTCCTTCCTTCCTTCCTTCCTTCCTTCCTTCCTTCCTTCCTTCCTTCCTTCCTTCCTTCCTTCCGCCCCTTCCTTCCTTCCTTCCTTCCTTCCTTCCTTCCTTCCTTCCTTCCTTCCTTCCTTCCTTCCTTCCTTCCTTCCTTCCTTCCTTCCTTCCTTCCTTCCGCCCCTTCCTTCCTTCCTTCCTTCCTTCCTTCCTTCCTTCCTTCCTTCCTTCCGCCACTTCCTTCCGCCACTTCCTTCCTTCCGCCACTTCCTTCCTTCCGCCACTTCCTTCCTTCCTTCCTTCCTTCCTTCCTTCCTTCCTTCCTTCCTTCCTTCCTTCCTTCCTTCCTTCCTTCCTTCCTTCCTTCCTTCCTTCCTTCCTTCCTTCCTTCCTTCCTTCCTTCCTTCCTTCCTTCCTTCCTTCCTTCCTTCCTTCCTTCCTTCCTCCACTTCCTTCCGCCACTTCCTTCCTTCCTTCTGCCACTTCCTTCCGCCACTTCCTTCCTTCCTTCCGCCACTTCCTTCCTTCCTTCCTTCCTTCCTTCCTTCCTTCCTTCCTTCCTTCCTTCCTTCCTTCCTTCCTTCCTTCCTTCCTTCCTTCCTTCCTTCCTTCCTTCCTTCCGCCACTTCCTTCCGCCACTTCCTTCCTTCCGCCACTTCCTTCCTTCCTTCCTTCCTTCCTTCCTTCCTTCCTTCCTTCCTTCCTTCCTTCCTTCCTTCCTTCCTTCCTTCCTTCCTTCCTTCCTTCCTTCCTTCCTTCCTTCCTTCCTTCCTTCCGCCACTTCCTTCCGCCACTTCCTTCCGCCACTTCCTTCCGCCACTTCCTTCCTTCCGCCACTTCCTTCCTTCCTTCCTTCCGCCACTTCCTTCCTTCCTTCCGCCACTTCCTTCCTTCCTTCCGCCACTTCCTTCCTTCCTTCCTTCCTTCCTTCCTTCCTTCCTTCCTTCCTTCCTTCCTTCCTTCCTTCCTTCCTTCCTTCCTTCCTTCCTTCCTTCCTTCCTTCCTTCCTTCCTTCCTTCCTTCCTTCCTTCCGCCACTTCCTTCCGCCACTTCCTTCCGCCACTTCCTTCCTTCCTTCCTTCCTTCCTTCCTTCCTTCCTTCCTTCCTTCCTTCCTTCCTTCCTTCCTTCCTTCCTTCCTTCCTTCCTTCCGCCACTTCCTTCCGCCACTTCCTTCCGCCACTTCCTTCCTTCCTTCCTTCCTTCCTTCCTTCCTTCCTTCCTTCCTTCCTTCCTTCCTTCCTTCCTTCCTTCCTTCCTTCCTTCCTTCCTTCCTTCCTTCCTTCCTTCCTTCCTTCCTTCCTTCCGCCACTTCCTTCCTTCCTTCCTTCCTTCCTTCCTTCCTTCCGCCACTTCCTTCCTTCCGCCACTTCCTTCCTTCCTTCCTTCCTTCCTTCCGCCACTTCCTTCCTTCCTTCCGCCACTTCCTTCCTTCCTTCCTTCCGCCACTTCCTTCCTTCCTTCCGCCACTTCCTTCCTTCCTTCCGCCACTTCCTTCCGCCACTTCCTTCCTTCCTTCCGCCACTTCCTTCCTTCCTTCCTTCCTTCCTTCCTTCCTTCCTTCCTTCCTTCCTTCCTTCCTTCCTTCCTTCCTTCCTTCCTTCCTTCCTTCCTTCCTTCCTTCCTTCCTTCCTTCCTTCCTTCCTTCCTTCCTTCCTTCCTTCCTTCCTTCCGCCACTTCCTTCCTTCCTTCCTTCCTTCCTTCCTTCCTTCCTTCCTTCCTTCCTTCCTTCCTTCCTTCCTTCCTTCCTTCCTTCCTTCCTTCCTTCCTTCCTTCCTTCCTTCCTTCCTTCCTTCCGCCCCTTCCTTCCGCCACTTCCTTCCGCCACTTCCTTCCGCCACTTCCTTCCTTCCTTCCTTCCTTCCTTCCTTCCTTCCTTCCTTCCTTCCTTCCTTCCTTCCTTCCTTCCTTCCTTCCTTCCTTCCTTCCGCCACTTCCTTCCTTCCTTCCTTCCTTCCTTCCTTCCTTCCTTCCTTCCTTCCTTCCTTCCTTCCTTCCTTCCTTCCTTCCTTCCTTCCTTCCTTCCTTCCTTCCTTCCTCCACTTCCTTCCGCCACTTCCTTCCGCCACTTCCTTCCTTCCTTCTGCCACTTCCTTCCGCCACTTCCTTCCTTCCTTCCGCCACTTCCTTCCTTCCTTCCTTCCGCCACTTCCTTCCTTCCTTCCTTCCGCCACTTCCTTCCTTCCGCCACTTCCTTCCTTCCGCCACTTCCTTCCTTCCGCCACTTCCTTCCGCCACTTCCTTCCGCCACTTCCTTCCGCCACTTCCTTCTGTCCTGGGGTGACTTTATGATACTGGTATCCCCAGTCTGGTTTATGTTATATATTAAGTTCTGCACCTTTAAGACTGGCTCTGAGAGCAAGAGAGGGGGGTAGAAGAAGCCGCAGTTTGTGTTAAAGAAAATATAACTCCCACACATCTCGCTCCTGGACTGTGTTGTCTGCAGCACAGACAGACAGCAGGACAGAGCTTCTCCCTGGCTTTTAGTTAGTTTTAGCTAGCTGAGGCAGAGGAGTTCCCCGGACCTTTGTTTTTTTCCCTTTTTTCCTAGATCTGTGCAAGCCTGCTCTGGACTGAACACCCAGCCAAACCCCAGGAGCTCACGCCTGTGGCCCACCGGGGCCTGGGCTTTGGCACTTTTCCAGCGCCGGAGGAACTGATAAGAACCTGAGCAAGCCGAGCTACACCACATGAAAAGGACTCTTCTTCCTAGACTTGCCATCCCATCGAACAGCAAGAGATTTTATTATTATTTAATATTACTCAATTTCTGTTAAATAAACAGCTTTTTCCACTTCTCTCCAAAGAATTTTTTTCTTTCTTTTCCCGGACCAGAAAGTGAAGAGGGGCATTTCCCTGGGGAAATCCCCATTTGGAGTTTTCCTCCCTAATTTGCCCTAAACTAGGACAAATACAGTTTTTGGCGCCCAACGTGGGGCAAGAGAAAGTGGAAAAACCTGTACTGATTGTTGGTTGTATTTATTCTGTATTGAGATAAAGCAGTCAGTAGCCATGTTGCTTAGATACATAGTATCTCTCGGAGTGGAAGCCTTCATGTGGATCTGGTCCCTAAAAGTTTTTGAGGTTTTAATACCTGTCTTTGCCCTCTTTCCCAGTAGAGGGGCACAGATTAAAATGGTTATTGTGCTGAGCTCAGTGATAATGATTTATAAGAAGTTTATAGAACTACTGAAGTTTCTGTCAGGTATGTTTGGCTTATGGTTTCTTCGCCCGACCCTGCCTCCCAGTCCCAGTAGCACATTTTGGGAGTTTATTAGTAATTGTACCCAGTTTGTTAAAAGAAGAGCAGGGGATGAGGCTTTTCAGCCTTTTCTTTCCTTCTTCTCATTTGAATCTGTTATGTCCCTCTTTGAGAATATCCAGTTTCCCCTGAGTGTTAAGGATACCACTTTCCTGGTAGTTCAGCTGTTAAGCTTCCTCTATACGGTCTGCAACTTCTCTAGAGTGAGGGCTGAGATATCCAGAAGAGCCAATGAGACCCCTGCCCCAGAAGTAGACTCAGGTGTGAGAAATCCTGAGTGGTGTAGAGAATGGGACAGAATTGGCCGAACTCTGAAGGAATTTTCTGATCCCCCAGCCTGGGAATTTTCACGTGAACAAATTCAGAACCCAGATGAAGTAAGGAAATATCTGGAAGAGAATTGCTGTGATGATTCTAAGCAGAAAAATATCATTGCAATAAGCTGGGCCCTAGCGTATGCTTATCGCACGCTGCTAGGTACTGTAGGGCAGGCAGATAAATCAGCAGCTACCCCAGTCACTCAGGCTGCAGCCAAACCAGACAGTGAGCCTAAGCCAGTGACCACACCAGACAGTGAGCCTAAGCCAGTGTCTGTTGCTCCTACCACGAGAGGTATGAAATTCAAAACCAAAACCGATCGGCCAGTAGATGATGATAATGGTGATGCGGGGGAAGGACCCTCAAGACCAGCAACTGATCAAAAATCAGAAGGCGCTGGTGAACCTTTCTCCCTGAAGGACCTTCGTGGCCTGAGAAAAGATTACACTCGACGACCTGATGAATCTATAATTAGTTGGTTAGTCCGTCTGTGAGATGCTGCAGGTGAGGCTACAGTTCTGGATGGCACTGAAGCGAGGCATCTGGGGTCCCTGTCACACGATCCGGTTATCGACCAAGAAGTGATGAGGGGGGCTGACCCTTATAGTCTCTGAGAACGGGTCCTGAGAAGTGTGGCACAAAGATATCTGTGTGCAGACGATCTCTATATACAGCAAACTCGTTGGAAAACCATAGAACAAGGGATTCAGCGCTTGAGAGAAATGGCAATAGTAGAGATTGTCTTCGTGAGTGACTTAGGTACTAGAAATCCAGACTTAGTGCCATGTACATCTGTGATGTGGCGAAAACTTGTTCGACTTGGGCCACAAGAATACGCTTCTGCTTTAGCAACAATGAAGCGGGATGACCGAGAAGAGACTGTGCTGGATATGGCGAAGAAGCTTTGAGCATATGCAGATACCGTGCATGGCCCCATACAGACAAAAATTGCATCTATGGAAACACGTATGCAAAACTTCCAAAACAAAATGGAGGAGAATTTCAAGAAACTCAAGGAAGATCTTCTTCCAGTCTCGGCAGTACAGACCAGGAGCCCTGGTACTCAACGCAGAAATTCCCCAGATAGAGAGAAAAAGCTACGAGCTGAGCTGTGGTTTTTCCTACGTGACTGTGGAGAAAACATGAAAAGATGGGATGGAAAATCTACTGTTGCTCTGGCACAGCGGGTGCGTGAATTGGAAGACAGCAAGACTCAGGGGGGATACTCCACCAAAAGGAAAGCCGCTCCAGTAGCCTGTAGTCAAACTGACAAGTATGATGATGACATGTCTGATTCCCTTGAAGGAACCTCCAAGACATATACCCAAGGAAAGAAGGATAACCAGGCTTAGAGGGGCCCTGCCTCTAGCCAGGTAGAGGCTAGGGAAAACCGTGTCTTTTGGACTGTGTGGATTCGTTGGCCTGGCACATCAGAACCACAACGATATGAGGCCTTGGTTGACACTGGTGCGCAGTGCACCCTAATCCCATCAAGACATGTGGGGACAGAATCTGTTTCTATTGCTGGTGTGACAGGGGGATCACAGGACTTTACTTTAGTGGAAGCTGATGTGAGCCTGACTGGAAATGAGTGGAAGAAGCACCCCATTGTGACTGGCCCAGAGGCCCCATGCATTTTAGGCATAGACTTCCTCCGAAGTGGGTATTTTAAGGACCCAAAGGGACTTAGGTGGGCATTTGGGATAGCAGCTGTAGAGACAGAGGGCATCAAGCAATTGAACACCTTGCCTGGACTGTCAGAGAACCCATCTGCAGTAGGACTCCTGAAGGTGGAAGAACAGCGAGTGCCAATTGCCACCTCAACGGTGCACCGCCGACAATATAGAACAACTCGAGATGCTGTGATCCCCATCCACAAGATGATCGGAGAACTGGAGAGCCAAGGGGTGGTCAGCAAAACCCACTCACCCTTCAACAGCCCCATCTGGCCTGTGCGCAAGTCTGACAGAGAATGGAGATTGACTGTGGACTATCGTGCATTGAATGAAGTGACTCCACCTCTGAGCGCTGCCGTGCCGGACATGCTGGAGCTCCAGTACGAGCTGGAGTCCAAAGCAGCAAAGTGGTACGCCACTATTGACATTGCTAATGCATTTTTCTCCATTCCCCTGGCAGCAGAATGCAGGCCTCAGTTTGCCTTCACGTGGAGGGGAGTGCAGTACACCTGGAACCGACTGCCCCAGGGGTGGAAGCACAGCCCCACCATTTGCCATGGACTGATCCAGGCTGCCCTGGAAAAGGGTGAGGCTCCAGAACATCTGCAGTACATTGATGACATCATTGTTTAAGAAAAGACGGCTGAAGAGGTCTTTGAGAAAAGAGAGAAAATCATCCAAGTTCTCCTGAAAGCCGGTTTTGCCATCAAGAAGAGAGAAGTTAAGGGACCAGCTCGTGAAATTCAGTTCTTGGGGGTAAAGTGGCAAGATGAACGGCGTCAGATTCCTACTGATGTCATCAACCAGATCACAGCAATATCTCCACCAGCCAACAAGAAGGAAACACAAGCTTTCCTAGGTGCCATAGGTTTTTGGAGGATGCACATTCCTGAGTACAGCCAAATCGTGAGCCCTCTTTACCTGGTCACCCGCAAAAAGAACACTTTCCAGTGGGGCCCTGAACAACAACAAGCCTTTGCTCAGATCAAGCAGGAGACTGCTCATGCAGTAGCCCTTGGCCCAGTCAGAACAGGACCAGATGTGAAGAACGTGCTTTACTCTGCAGCCGGGAGCCATGGTCTGTCCTGGAGCCTTTGGCAGAAAGTGCCTGAGGAGACTCGAGGCCGACCACTGAGATTCTGGAGCCGAAGTTACAGAGGGTCCGAAGCCAACTACACTCCCACAGAGAAGGAAATCTTAGCTGCCTATGAAGGAGTTCAAGCCGCCTCAGAAGTGATTAGCACAGAAGCACAACTCCTCCTGGCACCCCGACTGCCAGTGCTGGGGTGGATGTTTAAAAGAAAGGTTCCCTCTACCCACCACGCCACCGACGCTACATAGAGCAAGTAGATCACTCTCATCACACAGCGCGCCCGTATTGGAAACCCAAATCGCCCTGAGATTTTGGAGATAATTACAAACTGGCCGGAAGGTGAAAACTTTGGTTTCACTGATAAAGAGGAGCAAAAACAAGTGACACGGGCTGAAGAAGCTCCACCATATAACCTGCTTCCAGCAGAAGAAACACGCTACGCTCTGTTCACTGATGGTTCCTGTCGCATCGTAGGGATGAACCGGAAGTGGAAAGCAGCCGTATGGAGCCCCACACGACAGGTCGCAGAGGCCACTAAAGGAAAAGGTGGATCAAGCCAACTTGCTGAACTCAAAGCTGTTCAACTGGCCCTGGACATTGCTGAAAGAGAGAGGTGGCCAAAGCTCTACCTCTACACTGATTCACGGATGGTAGCCAATGCTCTGTGGGAATGGCTGGAAAGGTGGAAAAGGGCCAACTGGCAACGCAGAGGAAAGCCAATCTGGGCTGCTGATGAGTGGAAAGACATCGCCACCAGAGTAGAGAAACTGTCTGTGAGGGTCCGTCATGTAGATGCCCCTGTTCCCAAGAGTAGAGCTAATGAAGAGCACTGAAACAATGAGCAGGTAGATCAGGCTGCAAAGATAGAGGTGTCAAAGACAGATTTAGATTGGCAACACAAGGGAGAGTTGTTCCTAGCTCGATGGGCCCATGACGCCTCAGGCCATCAGAGTAGAGATGCCACCTATAAGTGGGCACGAGACCGAGGGGTGAACCTGTCCATGGACAGTATTTCTCAGGTTATCCATGACTGTGAGACGTGTGCCACGATCAAGCAGGCCAAGCGGTTGAAGCCCCTCTGCTACGGTGGGCGGTGGTCCAGATACAAGTATGGGGAGGCCTGGCAGATTGACTACATCACACTGCCCCAAACCCGCCAAGGCAAGCGCTACGTGCTCACGATGGTAGAAGCCACCACTGGATGGTTGGAAACCTACCCTGTGCCTCATGCTACAGCCCGAAACATCATCCTGGGACTTGAAAAGCAGGTCCTTTGGAGGCATGGCACCCCTGAGAGGATTGAGTCAGACAATGGGACTCATTTCAAGAATAACCTTATAAACAGCTGGGCTAGGGAACATGGCATTGAGTGGGTGTACCATATCCCCTACCATGCACCGGCTGCAGGGAAAGTGGAGAGGTACAATGGACTGTTAAAGACTACCTTGAAAGCGTTGGGTGGGGGATCTTTCAAAAATTGGGAGCAGCATCTAGCAAAGGCCACCTGGATAGTTAACGCCCGAGGTTCCACCAACCGAGCACGACCAGCCCAATCCGAGACCCTACATATAGTAGACGGAGACAAAGTCCCAGCAGTACACCTCAGAGGTTTGTTAAGAAAGACAGTTTGAATCAATTCTACTTCGAGTGCAGACAAATCCATTCGTGGAGTTGTTTTTGCTCAGGGACCGGGTTGCACATGGTGGATAATGCAGAAAGATGGAACAACACAATGTGTACCTCAGGGAAATCTGATAGTTGGGTGAAGATCATTAATTAATTCCCTTGTCTGTATATAATGTATGTGTTGTAGAGTTAAAATATATATATATTAATTTTGATAATAAGTTGACGATATGGGGATAAGGGGTGGAATGTCCTGGGGTGACTTTATGATACTGATATCCCCAATCGTCTAGTTTATGTTAGATATTAAGTTCTGCACCTTTAAGACTGACTCTGAGAGCAAGAGAGGAGGAAGAAGAAGCTCGCAGTTTGTGTTAAAGAAAATATAACTCCCACACATCTCGCTCCTGGACTGTGTTGTCTGCAGCACAGACAGACAGCGGGACAGAGCTTCTCCCTGGCTTTTAGTTAGTTTTAGCTAGCTGAGGCAGAGGAGTTCCCCGGACCTTTGTTTTTTTCCCTTTTTTCCTAGATCTGTGCAAGCCTGCTCTGGACTGAACACCCAGCCAAACCCCGGGAGCTCACGCCTGTGGCCCACCGGGGCCTGGGCTTTGGCACTTTTCCAGCGCCGGAGGGACTGATAAGAACCCGAGCAAGCCGAGCTACACCACATGAAAAGGACTCTTCTTCCTAGACTTGCCATCCCATCGAACAGCAAGAGGTTTTATTATTATTTAATATTACTCAATTTCTGTTAAATAAACAGCTTTTTCCACTTCTCTCCAAAGAATTTTTTTCTTTCTTTTCCCGGACCAGAAAGTGAAGAGGGGCATTTCCCTGGGGAAATCCCCATTTGGAGTTTTCCTCCCTAATTTGCCCTAAACTAGGACACCTTCCTTCCGCCACTTCCTTCCTTCCTTCCTTCCTTCCTTCCTTCCTTCCTTCCTTCCTTCCTTCCTTCCTTCCTTCCTTCCTTCCTTCCTTCCTTCCTTCCTTCCTTCCTTCCTTCCTTCCGCCCCTTCCGCCCCTTCCGCCCCTTCCGCCCCTTCCTTCCTTCCTTCCTTCCTTCCGCCCCTTCCTTCCTTCCTTCCTTCCTTCCTTCCTTCCTTCCTTCCTTCCTTCCTTCCTTCCTTCCTTCCTTCCTTCCTTCCTTCCTTCCTTCCTTCCTTCCTTCCTTCCTTCCTTCCGCCACTTCCTTCCTTCCTTCCTTCCGCCACTTCCTTCCTTCCGCCACTTCCTTCCTTCCTTCCGCCACTTCCTTCCTTCCTTCCTTCCGCCACTTCCTTCCTTCCTTCCTTCCTTCCTTCCTTCCTTCCTTCCTTCCTTCCTTCCTTCCTTCCTTCCTTCCTTCCTTCCTTCCTTCCTTCCTTCCTTCCTTCCTTCCTTCCTTCCTTCCTTCCTTCCGCCACTTCCTTCCTTCCTTCCTTCCTTCCTTCCTTCCTTCCGCCACTTCCTTCCTTCCTTCCTTCCTTCCTTCCTTCCTTCCTTCCTTCCTTCCTTCCTTCCTTCCTTCCTTCCTTCCTTCCTTCCTTCCTTCCTTCCGCCCCTTCCGCCCCTTCCGCCCCTTCCGCCCCTTCCTTCCTTCCTTCCTTCCGCCCCTTCCTTCCTTCCTTCCTTCCTTCCTTCCTTCCTTCCTTCCTTCCTTCCTTCCTTCCTTCCTTCCTTCCTTCCTTCCTTCCTTCCTTCCTTCCTTCCTTCCTTCCTTCCTTCCTTCCTTCCTTCCTTCCTTCCTTCCTTCCTTCCTTCCTTCCTTCCTTCCGCCACTTCCTTCCTTCCTTCCTTCCGCCACTTCCTTCCTTCCTTCCTTCCGCCACTTCCTTCCTTCCGCCACTTCCTTCCTTCCTTCCTTCCGCCACTTCCTTCCTTCCTTCCTTCCTTCCTTCCTTCCTTCCTTCCTTCCTTCCTTCCTTCCTTCCTTCCTTCCTTCCTTCCTTCCTTCCTTCCTTCCTTCCTTCCTTCCTTCCTTCCTTCCTTCCTTCCTTCCTTCCGCCACTTCCTTCCGCCACTTCCTTCCTTCCGCCACTTCCTTCCTTCCGCCACTTCCTTCCGCCACTTCCTTCCTTCCTTCCTTCCTTCCTTCCTTCCTTCCTTCCTTCCTTCCTTCCTTCCTTCCTTCCTTCCTTCCTTCCTTCCTTCCTTCCTTCCTTCCTTCCTTCCTTCCTTCCTTCCTTCCTTCCTTCCTTCCTTCCGCCACTTCCTTCCTTCCTTCCGCCACTTCCTTCCGCCACTTCCTTCCTTCCTTCCGCCACTTCCTTCCTTCCTTCCTTCCTTCCTTCCTTCCTTCCTTCCTTCCTTCCTTCCTTCCTTCCTTCCTTCCTTCCTTCCTTCCTTCCTTCCTTCCGCCACTTCCTTCCTTCCTTCCTTCCTTCCTTCCTTCCTTCCTTCCTTCCTTCCTTCCTTCCTTCCTTCCTTCCTTCCTTCCTTCCTTCCTTCCTTCCTTCCTTCCTTCCTTCCTTCCTTCCGCCACTTCCTTCCTTCCTTCCTTCCTTCCTTCCTTCCTTCCTTCCTTCCTTCCTTCCTTCCTTCCTTCCTTCCTTCCTTCCTTCCTTCCTTCCTTCCTTCCTTCCTTCCTTCCTTCCTTCCTTCCTTCCTTCCTTCCTTCCTTCCTTCCTTCCTTCCTTCCTTCCTTCCTTCCTTCCTTCCTTCCTTCCTTCCTTCCTTCCTTCCGCCACTTCCTTCCGCCACTTCCTTCCGCCACTTCCTTCCTTCCGCCACTTCCTTCCTTCCTTCCTTCCGCCACTTCCTTCCTTCCGCCACTTCCTTCCTTCCTTCCTTCCTTCCTTCCTTCCTTCCTTCCTTCCTTCCTTCCTTCCTTCCTTCCTTCCTTCCTTCCTTCCTTCCTTCCTTCCTTCCTTCCTTCCTTCCTTCCTTCCTTCCTTCCTTCCGCCACTTCCTTCCGCCACTTCCTTCCGCCACTTCCTTCCGCCACTTCCTTCCGCCACTTCCTTCCTTCCTTCCTTCCTTCCTTCCTTCCTTCCTTCCTTCCTTCCTTCCTTCCTTCCTTCCTTCCTTCCTTCCTTCCTTCCTTCCTTCCTTCCTTCCTTCCTTCCTTCCTTCCTTCCGCCACTTCCTTCCGCCACTTCCTTCCGCCACTTCCTTCCGCCACTTCCTTCCTTCCGCCACTTCCTTCCTTCCTTCCTTCCGCCACTTCCTTCCTTCCGCCACTTCCTTCCTTCCGCCACTTCCTTCCTTCCTTCCTTCCTTCCTTCCTTCCTTCCTTCCTTCCTTCCTTCCTTCCTTCCTTCCTTCCTTCCTTCCTTCCTTCCTTCCTTCCTTCCTTCCTTCCTTCCTTCCTTCCTTCCTTCCTTCCTTCCGCCACTTCCTTCCTTCCTTCCTTCCTTCCTTCCTTCCTTCCTTCCTTCCTTCCTTCCTTCCTTCCTTCCTTCCTTCCTTCCTTCCTTCCTTCCGCCACTTCCTTCCTTCCGCCACTTCCTTCCTTCCTTCCTTCCTTCCTTCCTTCCTTCCTTCCTTCCTTCCTTCCTTCCTTCCTTCCTTCCTTCCTTCCTTCCTTCCTTCCTTCCTTCCTTCCTTCCTTCCTTCCTTCCTTCCTTCCTTCCTTCCTTCCGCCACTTCCTTCCTTCCTTCCGCCACTTCCTTCCGCCACTTCCTTCCTTCCTTCCGCCACTTCCTTCCTTCCTTCCTTCCTTCCGCCACTTCCTTCCTTCCTTCCGCCACTTCCTTCCTTCCTTCCTTCCTTCCTTCCTTCCTTCCTTCCTTCCTTCCTTCCTTCCTTCCTTCCTTCCTTCCTTCCTTCCGCCCCTTCCTTCCGCCCCTTCCTTCCTTCCTTCCTTCCTTCCTTCCTTCCTTCCTTCCTTCCTTCCTTCCTTCCTTCCTTCCTTCCTTCCTTCCTTCCTTCCTTCCTTCCTTCCTTCCTTCCTTCCTTCCGCCCCTTCCTTCCTTCCTTCCTTCCTTCCTTCCTTCCTTCCTTCCGCCCCTTCCTTCCTTCCTTCCTTCCTTCCTTCCTTCCTTCCTTCCTTCCTTCCTTCCTTCCTTCCTTCCTTCCTTCCTTCCTTCCTTCCTTCCTTCCTTCCTTCCTTCCTTCCTTCCGCCACTTCCTTCCTTCCTTCCTTCCTTCCTTCCTTCCGCCACTTCCTTCCGCCACTTCCTTCCGCCACTTCCTTCCTTCCTTCCTTCCTTCCTTCCTTCCTTCCTTCCTTCCTTCCTTCCTTCCTTCCTTCCTTCCTTCCTTCCTTCCTTCCTTCCTTCCTTCCTTCCTTCCTTCCTTCCTTCCTTCCTTCCTTCCTTCCGCCACTTCCTTCCGCCACTTCCTTCCTTCCTTCCTTCCTTCCGCCACTTCCTTCCTTCCTTCCTTCCTTCCTTCCTTCCTTCCTTCCTTCCTTCCTTCCTTCCTTCCTTCCGCCACTTCCTTCCTTCCTTCCTTCCTTCCTTCCTTCCTTCCTTCCTTCCTTCCTTCCTTCCTTCCTTCCTTCCTTCCTTCCTTCCTTCCTTCCTTCCTTCCTTCCTTCCTTCCTTCCTTCCGCCACTTCCTTCCTTCCTTCCTTCCTTCCTTCCTTCCTTCCTTCCTTCCTTCCTTCCTTCCTTCCTTCCTTCCTTCCTTCCTTCCTTCCTTCCTTCCTTCCTTCCTTCCTTCCTTCCTTCCTTCCTTCCTTCCTTCCTTCCTTCCTTCCTTCCTTCCGCCACTTCCTTCCGCCACTTCCTTCCTTCCTTCCTTCCGCCACTTCCTTCCTTCCTTCCTCCACTTCCTTCCGCCACTTCCTTCCTTCCTTCCTTCCTTCCTTCCTTCCTTCCTTCCTTCCTTCCTTCCTTCCTTCCTTCCTTCCTTCCTTCCTTCCTTCCTTCCTTCCTTCCTTCCTTCCTTCCTTCCTTCCTTCCTTCCTTCCTTCCGCCCCTTCCTTCCGCCCCTTCCTTCCTTCCTTCCGCCACTTCCTTCCGCCACTTCCTTCCGCCACTTCCTTCCTTCCTTCCTTCCTTCCTTCCTTCCTTCCTTCCTTCCTTCCTTCCTTCCTTCCTTCCTTCCTTCCTTCCTTCCTTCCTTCCTTCCTTCCTTCCTTCCTTCCTTCCGCCACTTCCTTCCGCCACTTCCTTCCTTCCTTCCTTCCTTCCTTCCTTCCTTCCTTCCTTCCTTCCTTCCTTCCTTCCTTCCTTCCTTCCTTCCTTCCTTCCTTCCTTCCTTCCTTCCTTCCTTCCTTCCTTCCTTCCTTCCTTCCGCCACTTCCTTCCTTCCTTCCTTCCGCCACTTCCTTCCTTCCTTCCTTCCTTCCTTCCTTCCTTCCTTCCTTCCTTCCTTCCTTCCTTCCTTCCTTCCTTCCTTCCTTCCTTCCTTCCTTCCTTCCTTCCTTCCTTCCTTCCTTCCTTCCTTCCTTCCGCCACTTCCTTCCTTCCTTCCTTCCGCCACTTCTTCCTTCCTTCCTTCCTTCCTTCCTTCCTTCCTTCCTTCCTTCCTTCCTTCCTTCCTTCCTTCCTTCCTTCCTTCCTTCCTTCCTTCCTTCCTTCCTTCCTTCCTTCCTTCCTTCCGCCACTTCCTTCCGCCACTTCCTTCCTTCCTTCCTTCCTTCCTTCCTTCCTTCCTTCCTTCCTTCCTTCCTTCCTTCCTTCCTTCCTTCCTTCCTTCCTTCCTTCCTTCCTTCCTTCCTTCCTTCCTTCCTTCCTTCCTTCCTTCCTTCCGCCACTTCCTTCCTTCCTTCCGCCACTTCCTTCCGCCACTTCCTTCCTTCCTTCCGCCACTTCCTTCCTTCCTTCCTTCCGCCACTTCCTTCCTTCCTTCCGCCACTTCCTTCCTTCCTTTCCGCACTTCCTTCCTTCCTTCCTTCCTTCCTTCCTTCCTTCCTTCCTTCCTTCCTTCCTTCCTTCCTTCCTTTCCTTCCTTCCTTCCTTCCTTCCTTCCTTCCTTCCTTCCTTCCTTCCTTCCTTCCTTCCTTCCTTCCTTCCTTCCGCCACTTCCTTCCTTCCTTCCTTCCTTCCTTCCTTCCTTCCTTCCTTCCTTCCTTCCTTCCTTCCTTCCTTCCTTCCTTCCTTCTTCCTTCCTTCCTTCCTTCCTTCCTTCCTTCCTTCCTTCCTTCCTTCCTTCCTTCCTTCCCCACTTCCTTTGGTTTCCTTTTTTCGTTTTTCCCGCACTTTCCTCTCGGCCACTTCCTTCCGCCACTTCCTTCCTTCCTTCCGCCACTCCTTCCTTCCGCCACTTCCTTCCTTCCTTCCTTCCTTCCTTCCTTCCTTCCTTCCTTCCTTCCTTCCTTCCTTCCTTCCTTCCTTCCTTCCTTCCTTCCTTCCTTCCTTCCTTCCTTCCTTCCTTCCTTCCGCCACTTCCTTCCTTCCTTCCTTCCTTCCTTCCTTCCTTCCTTCCTTCCTTCCGCCCCTTCCTTCCTTCCTTCCTTCCTTCCTTCCTTCCTTCCTTCCTTCCTTCCTTCCGCCACTTCCTTCCTTCCTTCCTTCCTTCCTTCCTTCCTTCCGCCACTTCCTTCCTTCCTTCCTTCCTTCCTTCCTTCCTTCCTTCCGCCACTTCCTTCCTTCCTTCCTTCCTTCCTTCCTTCCTTCCTTCCTTCCTTCCTTCCTTCCTTCCTTCCGCCACTTCCTTCCTTCCTTCCTTCCTTCCTTCCTTCCTTCCTTCCTTCCTTCCTTCCTTCCTTCCTTCCTTCTTTCCTTCCTTCCTTCCTTCCTTCCTTCCTTCCTTCCTTCCTTCCTTCCTTCCTTCCTTCCTTCCTTCCTTCCTTCCTTCCTTCCTTCCTTCCGCCACTTCCTTCCTTCCTTCCTTCCTTCCTTCCTTCCTTCCTTCCTTCCTTCCTTCTTCCTTCCTTCCTTCCTTCCTTCCTTCCTTCCTTCCTTCCTTCCTTCCTTCCTTCCTTCCTTCCTTCCTTCCTTCCTTCCTTCCTTCCTTCCTTCCTTCCGCCACTTCCTTCCTTCCTTCCGCCACTTCCTTCGCCACTTCCTTCCTTCCTCCGCCACTTCCTTCCTTCCTTCCTTCCGCCACTTCCTTCCTTCCTTCCGCCACTTCCTTCCGCCACTTCCTTCCTTCCGCCACTTCCTTCCGCCACTTCCTTCCTTCCTTCCTTCCTTCCTTCCTTCCTTCCTTCCTTCCTTCCTTCCTTTCCTTCCTTCCTTCCTTCCTTCCTTCCTTCCTTCCTTCCTTCCTTCCTTCCTTCCTTCCTTCCTTCCTTCCTTCCTTCCTTCCTTCCTTCCTTCCTTCCTTCCTTCCTTCCTTCCTTCCGCCACTTCCTTCCTTCCTTCCTTCCTTCCTTCCGCCACTTCCTTCCGCCACTTCCTTCCGCCACTTCCTTCCGCCACTTCCTTCCTTCCGCCACTTCCTTCCTTCCTTCCGCCACTTCCTTCCTTCCTTCCTTCCTTCCTTCCTTCCTTCCTTCCTTCCTTCCTTCCTTCCTTCCTTCCTTCCTTCCTTCCTTCCTTCCTTCCTTCCTTCCTTCCTTCCTTCCTTCCGCCACTTCCTTCCTTCCTTCCTTCCTTCCTTCCTTCCTTCCTTCCTTCCTTCCTTCCTTCCTTCCTTCCTTCCTTCCTTCCTTCCTTCCTTCCTTCCTTCCTTCCTTCCTTCCTTCCTTCCGCCACTTCCTTCCGCCACTTCCTTCCTTCCTTCCGCCACTTCCTTCCGCCACTTCCTTCCGCCACTTCCTTCCGCCACTTCCTTCCTTCCTTCCTTCCGCCACTTCCTTCCTTCCTTCCTTCCTTCCTTCCTTCCTTCCTTCCTTCCTTCCTTCCTTCCTTCCTTCCTTCCTTCCTTCCTTCCTTCCTTCCTTCCTTCCTTCCTTCCTTCCTTCCTTCCTTCCTTCCTTCCTTCCTTCCTTCCTTCCTTCCTTCCTTCCTTCCGCCACTTCCTTCCTTCCTTCCGCCACTTCCTTCCTTCCTTCCTTCCGCCACTTCCTTCCTTCCTTCCTTCCTTCCTTCCTTCCTTCCTTCCTTCCTTCCTTCCTTCCTTCCTTCCTTCCTTCCTTCCTTCCTTCCTTCCTTCCTTCCTTCCTTCCTTCCTTCCTTCCTTCCTTCCTTCCGCCACTTCCTTCCTTCCTTCCTTCCTTCCTTCCTTCCTTCCTTCCTTCCTTCCTTCCTTCCTTCCTTCCTTCCTTCCTTCCTTCCTTCCTTCCTTCCTTCCTTCCTTCCTTCCTTCCTTCCTTCCTTCCTTCCTTCCTTCCTTCCTTCCTTCCTTCCTTCCGCCACTTCCTTCCGCCACTTCCTTCCTTCCTTCCTTCCTTCCTTCCTTCCTTCCTTCCTTCCTTCCTTCCTTCCTTCCTTCCTTCCTTCCTTCCTTCCTTCCTTCCTTCCTTCCTTCCTTCCTTCCTTCCTTCCTTCCTTCCTTCCGCCACTTCCTTCCGCCACTTCCTTCCTTCCTTCCTTCCTTCCTTCCTTCCTTCCTTCCTTCCTTCCGCCACTTCCTTCCTTCCTTCCTTCCTTCCTTCCTTCCTTCCTTCCTTCCTTCCTTCCTTCCTTCCTTCCTTCCTTCCTTCCTTCCTTCCTTCCTTCCTTCCTTCCTTCCTTCCTTCCTTCCGCCACTTCCTTCCGCCACTTCCTTCCGCCACTTCCTTCCGCCACTTCCTTCCGCCACTTCCTTCCGCCACTTCCTTCCTTCCTTCCTTCCTTCCTTCCTTCCTTCCTTCCTTCCTTCCTTCCTTCCTTCCTTCCTTCCTTCCTTCCTTCCTTCCTTCCTTCCTTCCTTCCTTCCTTCCTTCCTTCCTTCCTTCCTTCCTTCCTTCCTTCCTTCCTTCCTTCCTTCCTTCCGCCACTTCCTTCCTTCCGCCACTTCCTTCCTTCCGCCACTTCCTTCCTTCCTTCCGCCACTTCCTTCCTTCCTTCCTTCCGCCACTTCCTTCCTTCCTTCCGCCACTTCCTTCCTTCCTTCCGCCACTTCCTTCCTTCCTTCCGCCACTTCCTTCCGCCACTTCCTTCCGCCACTTCCTCCCTTCCTCCCGCCACTTCCTCCCTCCCTTCCGCCACTTCTCCCTCCCTCCCTCCCTCCCTCCCTCCTCCCTCCCTCCCTCCCTCCCTCCCTCCCTCCCTCCCTCCCTCCCTCCCTCCCTCCCTCCCTCCCTCCCTCCTCCCTTTCTTTCTCCCTTTCTCCCTTTTTCTCTTTCTCTCTCTCTTTCTTTCTCTCTTTCTCTCTCTCTCTCTTTCTCTGTCTCTTTTTTTGTTTTTTTTTCTCTTTCTCCCTTTTTCTTTCTTTCTCTCTTTCTCTCTCTTCTCTCTTTCTCTCTTTCATGATTCTGCATAAAATCGTGGAATCATTGACTCATACATTTGTGTTGGAAGGGACTTTAAAGGGCATCACACTATAGGCAAGGAGTAAAATCATAAAATCATCCCGAGTGAGAAAATTGAAGAAATTGCCTCATGACAATCCCTTACAAAAAGACTTTTTTCTTTTTTAAAATTTATTTCAAAAATTCCTCTTTTGCAGTGCTCATGGGGTGATTGTGATTCAAAAATACAAAATGCTCTGGTCAGAATAGACAAAGTACAGGCAGATCACCAGAATGCTCAACCCCCCCTTTATTCTTGCTACAGGATCACAAAGACCTCTATTACAGGCTTCCAAAAATAGGCCTGTAACAACCTAGACGAAAGTTTGTGACAAACAAGCTTTTAGAATAATCAGATTGTATAGGAGCAAAAGAAAACTTCTATGAAAGGAGACAGCTTTCCAGCCTCCCACTCGTCCTACAGAGAATGCTAGCCCTCTAAAGCTGCTTGCAAAAATAACAGTTTCTGGAGGTGTGGTTGTAATTTAAAAATTTTACGGTTCCTGTTAGAAATTTGAATATTTCCCTGGTACTCTGTACTGCACAGCCCAGTAATTTTGATTAAAAGGTGCTCTTACTTTTTCCCCCCTTCTTATGCTGTATCTGTGTGCATCTACTGGATATGTGAGGAATGAAAGAAGCCTGTAAGAGAGAAGCTAACTTTCAGCTAGAATTTCCATGGATTTAGGCTGATGAGGTACCTTAAAGAAGGCCTAAATAATCTGCCACAATTCACAAACTCTAAGTTTTTTAAGATGACGGCTACCCAGCTCTTCTGTGATTAGCAGACGCGATTTGCAAGGGCTCTATTCACTCAAAACAATCTGCAACCTTTGATGTCAAAGAAGCTGTGGAGTGCCTGACTACAAGCTGCAGAGGGTCACAGATCTCTGCTCTGCACACAGCCTTATCTATTCATCAGAAATTCATCCAGGCCATGGAAACTTTTTCATTTTCACTGCACAGGCCTCAGAAAGCCAAATGGCATGGGAAATTTAATGTAAGTCAGTCTCACATTCCCTGACCATGAATGTGAAAAAATTAATCCTCTGCAGCTAAATACTTTTGTAGTCATTTGGTATAAAAGGCAATGGTCTATCACTTATATCCTACGCTAAACCAGTAATGAAATCTTGAAAGAGGAGGCAGGGGGGTGGAGGAGGCAGGAGTTTCACTGCCACAGTGAAGCCAAGATTAGGCCATTGCTTTACTACTCCGAAGCAATTTGGGAGTTAGCATAATTGAATGCACAGCTTTATTCCCAGTAGCACAGGATACAAGCAGACCTTGAGAAGTCAGGTGTGATGGCAGATGTTTTCAGTGACATCTGCAGAGCTTTTGCCCTTGCTTCTTTCTAAGCATCTCCACCACTGTCTGGAGTTCTGCAGCAATATTTAACATTTGGGTTCTTTTCATCCAGTCTCACGCCCCAAATTTTGTCATAATAGCATTAAAAGAAAGTGAAGCCTCGGGGGTCTCTATCAGACACACACAACCAACACCTGATTATGATGCCTCTTCTTGCTTTACAAGTTCGTCGGGGAAGACAGTTCAGGAGAAGGTTGAATTATAGAACTGCAGAATGGTTTGAGTTGGAAGGGACCTTAGAGAACAAGATCATCATCTTGTTCCAACCTGCCTGCCAAAAGCCTGGGACAGGCTTCACTAGACCAGGCTTCTCAAAGATCCATCCAACCTGGCCTTGAACACTTCCAGGGAACATCTCCTCTGAGCAACCTGTGCCACCATCACAGTGAAGAACTTCTTCCTAATATCTGACCTAAACTTGCTGCCAGTCAGTTTGAAACAATCACCCTTGTCCTATCACCACATGCCCTTTTCAAAATTCCCTACCCAGCTCTCTTAGAGTCCCTTTAGGTACTGGAAGGGGCTCTAAGATCTCCTTGAAGCCCTCTTTTCTCCAGGTTGAGCAACTCTCTCAGTCTGACTCCATAGCAAACATACTCCAGCCCCTCAAGAATCTTCATGGCGTCCCCTGACTTCCCTCCAGAGAAAATAAACAGGTGACAAATTCAAGTGTTACAGTAGTCTTCCAGTCACAAACATAGGTAGTAAATGCAATAACAATTGAGAAAAAGTTTAATCCATCAGAGGTAGGAAATAGGAGCATATGAGCAGTGATGAGACTGTGTGACTGCTGCTCCATAAAGCACACAAATTATGTCTGTCCATAGCATTCATGACACAAATTATGTCTATAAATGGTCATCAACTTCACAAGGAATGGGATCTTGTAAGTACTATGCACTTCATAATCTAAGGAATAAATATGCTGAGAATGTACTTTATGAAAAATAATAAATAATGTTAAAGCTTTTAATTTTAAAGAGCAAAAGTTTGTTGCTGTTATGAAATATGGGAGGTTAGCTTCTGATGAAAAATCTAAATATTTTTTAAAATTCACAAAGATCAGAAACATTTATCAAAAGAGTTCACGTTTCTGATAAATATTTAAGTGTGCGAGGCAGAACCACCGAGAACAGTAAATACTTTATAGCTGGCACTTTGTCAAAACTGTAAGTGGTTCTGCCTTTGAATTTTACATCATCACTAAATTTACAGTCATTTTATAAGTGGCACAAGACAAGAATTACTTCTTTCTAAATCTAAACCAAGTAATAAATCTAACATCAGGATTCCTCTTATTGTCCGTTATCTTCTGATGACAATGCCTTTTACCTTCATTGTCTTGACAGAAATATGATATGTAAAATCATAATGTCACATCACTCATCATGATTTAACACTAGCCAGCCCATACCATTTTAATCAATCAACATTGTCGCTTTTTAGTGTAATGATTTTCTGGTGGATTCCTTGTGTTTAATATGATATATATGTCGTATCAGCAGTTGATTTACTATTTCATTTCAGAGTCTAACAGCTTGGAAGGCCATTCTTGCCTCCTTCAGACACCATTGGAATTGGAATAAGCATTGTTTCAGGTACTACTCAAGAACTAATTGTGGAAATCAGCTGGAAGATATGAAATTACTTGTACCACAAGCTTGGTGCTTGGGGAAAAGAAAGACAGGAAAATGCAGTGAAATAAAGGAACAAAGCAGTACAACACAAGCAGGAGCATTTTAATTTTTTTTTGTCTTCACTGTACCAAAATGGACACAGGCATCCCTAACTGGTCAACGTGATTGCTGAGTTCCACAGTTTGGTTTTAAAACATTCTGAACTGTGCAGAAGGTTTCTCTGAGGAAAGGAGCTCTTATCCATAATGTTTCTCTGCATATCATATAGTCTTTTTATTTATTATTCACAGAGGGGTACTGTATTTATTTCTTAATTTCAAGAAAAACAATTTTTGCTTGCAAAGTACTTTCAAACTCTACCCAATACATGACTGGAATAACCCACCTACATTTGAACACATCTTTACATTAATCTGTAGCAGAGCACAGATGTTTGGAGCTGTCAAAGAATACTAAAGCAACAAGTTTAACAGGAAAATTTTGCTTTTACATGCTATTGCAGAATACTGGGAAGACTATACACTTAAGCATGGAAAAAATACACATGTTCAGGTTACAAAGGAATGGGTGGAAACTGTAATATATCAGAATAACACATTCCTTTTAAGAGTCCTCAGTCAGTTAGTGTTTGACAATGTTTAAGATGTACAATTTAAAGTGGCAAAATCACTCTAAACTCAGTAAGTATAGCACTTTTCATTTTTCAGGACCAATTAGCCCCCTCTTAGTGACAGATAAAGAAACAAAGGTAAGACAAATGATGAGATAAATAGTGTTCACAGGGAAAAGTGACATTTAAGTTGCATCACAGATCATACAGCTAACTGAGAAGACATGAAGGCTCTTTCATCAGTTTATAAGTGGGTACATTCTTAATATCCTACTGAAGATCCGAGAAATTAAGACATCATTTACTTTCCTGTGAAAGAACAAAAATATTTAGGAATAATTTTTACCATAAAGCTCATTTTTTCACAATAAGAAAGCAGGTAAAATGTCCTTTTCAGTGTATTTTTACTTGCTTCATAGATTCTTCTTTCTTGCAAACATATAATGTAAATTACTCAGATTAGGACATTGCTACTTTTTAGAACAATAATAAAAAAAAAATAGATATGCTAGTAAAGTCCCAGCTATGTCTTTCAGGGCAATGCTGAAAGTTAATTTTCTTTTACAATAAATCTATACTTTTACAATGTCTGGAGACAACTGCATTCCTTCATAATCCCTATCTTTTTATTTTTAATTATTCTCTTAATAAGGCATCACAACCAATAGGACAAAAACAAGTTACAAATTACCAAGGTCATTTTCCCAAGTGCAGGAAAAATGTACTGAAAACTTTTCAGGTTTTAGTCCACCTTTCTTTTGTGAAAAGATCTTTTGTCTTCCACCATGAAGAGACATTCATTAGACATTAACTACCATCATGTTTTGCATTTTTTATTTTACTATGCTTAAAATATTCTATATCAATGGTATGTCTTCTATCTAACTTCTTTCTCTGGCCCTCAAGAACACCCATTGTTCTGGGGTGACTTTATGATACTGGTATCCCCAAACACCTGGTTTATGTTATGTATTAAGTTCTGCACCTTTAAGGCCGGCTTTGAGAGCTAGGGAAGTTAAAACTGCTGGAGGCTGATGGGTGTTTTTCTCCTGGCCAATAACTAACCATTTCTGAGAACTGACAGTAGTTTTAACCATTGAAAAATGAGATCAACCTGTGAACACCACCTTAAGATGTAAGCTCGGGAATTTCTTGATCTCTTTGGTTTCCGGCTTCTGAAGAGATAACAGGTTCTGGCTCGGCCTCCTCCCCACCAGCCAGGCTGGACAAGGCCGCGGGGAGGGAGGGGGAGGGAGCCGGCTCCTGCCGGGCCAGGCCGGTCCCTGGCTCGGCTGCAGTTTCTGCCGCTGCTGGGTTTCATCAGAGACTGCCGAGTAGGGAGAGAGAAAGCCATTGACTTGCAGTGTGCTGAGGTAGTGGGCACACTCTTCCAGAGCAGCCATGAAAAATCTTCCATCACAGACAGCTCCAGCCGCTGCTCTGGCAGAGATCCCGGGACCATCCCCAAAGCCTGGGCAAGACTTTAACCCTTTCACTACCCAGATGAGGCTTCTTGCAGATTAATCCTTTTTTTTCAGAGAGAGGGGAAGAGAGTGATCAACATGTAAAGAGACAACATAAACTACCAAAGACAGTGAAGAAAAGAATTAAGCTTCATAGGGGGAAGAGAAATAAGGAGATGCTTTAATAAGCTGAAATACTTTTCTGTTAAAGCTATGCAGATAGACAATAGTGTTCTGAAAAAACTCCTTTAATTCATGACAGAGTATTTTGGGGGCAATGGAGTATTTCAAAGTGTAGATTTAAGCAAATGGTGAAGTAGTTGTGATCCTATGAGATGCTGGAACAGAGAAAGGGAAGTAATAGTTGAAGATTTGTGGCCTTTAAGAGGCAAAGAGAAAACTTCTGTTTCCAGAGATGCTTACAAAAACAGATAAAGAGAGCTTCTGCCTTTGAATAACTTGTCCTTAAAAATGTCACCCCATCTTGACTCATTGACCCATAACACACCTCAGAGTGATGTGAAATGGGAGGAGTGAACTGATGGCAGAATTTCCAGGCAGCTGGCATCAGAGAAATAGAAAGCCATGAAGAAAATGGTTTTC
Source organism: Poecile atricapillus (assembly GCF_030490865.1). Taxonomy (NCBI): domain Eukaryota; kingdom Metazoa; phylum Chordata; class Aves; order Passeriformes; family Paridae; genus Poecile; species Poecile atricapillus. The sequence continues at coordinate 82,247,540 of NC_081289.1, read as the reverse complement.
TTGTGAAAAAACCCCATAAATTAGCAGAAGACTTCTGTTTCTCTACAAAGACTGATGAAAAGACTATACCAAAATTGAGACTGTTTTAAACACCAAGATTTTTGTCTCTATGTTGTCATGTGAACAGGGGAATGGCTGGGTAGTGGGAAAAAGAGAGATTCTGGAGGTTTTACTCTAGTTTCTTATTCTTGTAGTTTTTGTTAATAAACTTTCTTTGTTCCTTTTAAGTTTTAAGCCTGTTCTTGCTCTTGTTCTAATCCATATCTCACAGCAAGAAATAAGTAAGTTTTCTAGTAATTTTTTTAGTTAATTCTTTAAAACCATGACACCCATCTAGTCTTTTTTTTCTTCAGTCTCCAAATCTAGTCTCTGTGAATCTAGTAGTGGAAAGAAACTAATCTGTGGTGTCACAGTGGCCTTCTGATACCACAGACTTGGTACTTACATGTTGGACACAAGCAACATAGCAAAGGAACTGTGAGAACCTTGATTAAACTCCCACAAATACAAATTCCCCATATCCTTATGTATTTTACACCTCTTGCAACAAAGTTTAAAGAAGGGCAAAGGAAGTCATATTCAACTGCAGAATGACTTAGTTGTTGGAGCTTTGGGAGATGTGGGAGTAAATGGGATGATAAGGCAATATAGGAAGATAATAATAGGAAATACTAATAAAATAAAGGGAAATTAAGTGAATTTAAGTGCAAATGTTGAGAAGTCAGATTTCTTTTTCCTTGTAGTCATGCATTCAGTCAAGCCATAATTTATAGCTGCTGCATGCAGGTAGTTTGTACCTGGATGCCCCTGAATGCAGGGTATTCTTGCAAAGAGCACCTTGACCTTTAGCACGTTGTTACCATTCACAGTCACCAGACATTACTATTTGATGCTGATGTACCTTGTCCAACCACCTACAGAAGAACAGATTTGGAAAAAAAACCTGTAAGCTGTAACAAAAGCCTGTGGAATATCCCCATCACTAACTCTTGTTTTTTCTTGTCTTTTTAGAATGATAGTATTTTACAGTAGGAATCACTTTACTTCATACACAGTCTACGCTTTTAGCTACCCATCACACTGTTGGGTTTTAAGCAAGAAAAGCACCCCGATCAGCTCCAGCACGGCGGTCACTCTCATCCGCTCGGGCCATATCCCACAACATCAATGTGATGGATGGCGTATAATGGTGATTTATTGCAGAGAAACTTAACATTTTATAGCCTGGGTCATTGTGTTACTCCCATCTACATACGTCACACCTAGGTGCTATTGGCTAATTGCAGAAGACTTTACTATCCTAACAGAGAGGGGGGTCTGCTAACTTTCCATAACATCCCGAAATCTTCAGATCGCCAGGCCTTAAACTACAACATATTCCCCTCTCTCTATAAATAATTAATTTGCTAAAATATAAGGTGTATTAGTATTAAAAATGGATAATATAAAATTGAATAAAATATAGGATACATTATACTTAACTAAAAAGCTAAAAGCTTATAAAATAGATAATACAGTTTTCATTAGTAAATATAAAGCACATGCAATGACTAAGTATATTTTTAAAGCATCTGTTGCTTTTCTATAAACTGAATGTTAACTTTTTCTAGTCGGCTCTTAACAAAGGACACAAGCTTATTTAAAATACACGGTCCAAAGATCAACACAAGTAAAATCATCACAACTGGTCCAATCAGGGTAGACTCCAGGGTGGTCAGCCACGAAGATTGATCGAACCAGGATTGGAACCAGCTTTGCTGGGCTTCTCTCTCCGCCTTCCGTTGAGACAGCCTGTCTCGTAGCTCTGCCATGGTGTCTCTCACTACTCCGGTGTGGTCGGTGTAGAAGCAGCATTCTTCGTTCAGGGCGATGCAGAGGCCTCCTTGCTGCATGAATAGAAGGTCGAGACCTTGCCTGTTCTGTAAAACAACTTCAGAGAGTGAGGAGACTGATTTTTCTAGAAAGGATATGGATTTCTCAATTCTCTGTAGATCTTCATCTACAGTCATCTGTAGCTAAAGCAGTCTCTGTTGTTGGGTCACGATGGCAGAGACACCTGTGGCAGCACCAGTTGCTCTCAGGTTAAGCAGCATCGCTATGGTTACACCTGTCACCACTTCTCTTTTCTGAAGTCGGGTGAGTCTCTCCACTTGCAGGCTCCACTCTTCATCCAGGTGGTATAGGACTCTGGGAATGATAATAGCTAATACACAAAAGTCAGCAGAGGAGTTAAAGCTTTGGGTGTAAATGCAAGGGCTAGACTATTAGATCATGGGTTTTCAGCTTGTACCACAAGGTTGGGGCTCACTGCTTCAGGTGTTATGACTATAAATAGCACAATTACTATAAGCAGCTTACCATGTAAATGACACCATACTTGCAAACTCACAGCTAAAACTTTAGCATTAAATGAACTTTCAAAGATGCTTACACTACCTCTTAAAGAAAAAATACTTATATTTTATACTAACAATTACTGCACGGCTAAACACTTTATCTTAAACTATTATCTAACTACTTCTAACATACGTGCTCTGGTATATATGTAGTCTAAGCGTGAAAGCAATTTGCTAAAAGGATAAACACACAATTACAATTTGCTTTATATATAGTTAGATGGAGTCTACACCTCCCAAATCTTCTACAGAATTTCTCTAACACTATTCAGTCCTGGCATGTTCACTGCTCCCGTGATGTCAGCTGGCAGCTAATCGGTGACTGAGGGCTTTGATGTTCAAGTTGTTCTTCAAACCCTTCTAAATCTTAAAACAAAGGATAACTGAAAAATTAATAGAAACACCACATCATAATAACAATATAAAATTTCTGTTGGCCACTGTCTGTGTAGTGTTCAGACACAACTGTGTCCTGACAGGTCCACTTCTGATCCATGTGTGGAGTACCAAGGCTGTGTGGTGACTTCTCTGTTCACTGGATCTCGTGTGTTCAGAGGCAGACAGTCTGGTCAGATGGACAGGTGACTTTTCTGGATCTGCCAACAAAACACAGGCACTTCTCTCCTTGAAGTTAATGAATTACACTAATCAAATTGTTTTTAGGGTATCAATTTCCCCCGTTTTCTAAAAAATAAAAATGAAATGTATTTCTGTTTAACATTAACACAAAACCTTATATACAATTAGTAAAAACCTATAACAGTTAATTAATTAATTAATATAAAAGTACTTTTAATTATTAAAACACTGCACCAGCATGCCATAGTTAATAAACAAACAAAACCAAAAATCATCAGTGAAGGATTGGTTCATCATCTCCGGAAATGATTCTCCAAGCTCACTTCAAAATTGATCCAGCTGTCGTACTAATAGGGTCAAATTGTTAAGTTAAAAGGTGACTCAAATACTGATTTGCTACAAGAACATCTGGATCTGTTGATAAACATTCTGTCCAGGTAAAGTTAAGACTTGGCCAGGGCCTTAAACTTTAAACTGGAAAGATGTCTCTTAACATATTTTTAGAACAAGATTTTCAATAGCAACAGCTATGAGATGCTTACAGTACAGCAAACTGTTAAAATGCATTTGTACAAAGCAAATAATTAAAAACCTTAGGTACCAGACTAATTAAATCATTTAGCAGTTGGTTTAATTTGAAGCTTCTTCAATGGCAGCTGATCCTTAGCAATGGTACATTTTTTTTTTTTTTTTTTTTTTTAAATTCTGGAAACACTGAAAAATAAAAAAGCTATAACAAACGAAACTACAGGGATTGCAACAGGTCAATAGAACTCTTAATAAAGTCCAGGGTATCACAGACTGCATTCATTTCTGTCTACAAGCAGGTGTTCATCAGTGGTTTATCACAGTTGCTTCAGTTGTAGCTGTCTTCATATTTTTAGAAAAATAACTATACTTTGCAATTTAAACAAGTGTTTCCAACAAAACATAGAACAATTTAAATTAAACAACATTTAAATTTAACAATAATTATTTATGACAAAAAGAAATAACAAAACTTAACTTTAAGAGAATATCCAAGTTATACAGCTTAACTAAAAAACATTTAAGTCAACAGTAACATGGATTCACTATAAAAATTATAAAAATATAACAAATATATCACAATTCCATGTTATCCAGCTTTAAAAATAACCCACAATAACTGCAAATGTTACTGAAAACACTCATTCACAACACGAATTTGCCTAGTATATGCTTAAATTAGCTAAGATTCCAAAGTGCAGCCTCTCAAAAAAAAAAAAAAAAAAACCAAAAACAAAAACATAACAACACAGGATTTGGCAAGCTGTCACTCAGCCTTTGCAGCACTTCTCAAAAACATCAAGTCCAATTTTTAAACTAAAATCCAAAATCCAAATTGGTATATATGCTGTTATATGTGTTTTACATAACAAAAATATTCCCATTGAAATTACCTTATTAAAATTGTGGAAAAAACAAGCAAATAGATAATACATGCTATAACTTAACTTTGTCTTGTACAGTAAAGTTCTCTTAACTAATTATTTTTTAAACCACAAATCTCTTCTGTAGATAACATTAATTGGAAGGTTTTCTTAGAAGCTGTAAATCACACCATATTTTAACCTTGGGTTCTAAAACCAATTATTGCAAGGCAACTTCTGTTAAACACTTTAAACTCTTTTTTTTTTTTTTTTTAACTTTCAAAGAACCACAATAATCTCTCTAGTAAAATCCTAAAAACTGCAATTGCGTAAACTCCTAATTACTTAAAACACAAAATTAACTCCAAAAAGGCATACAAACACCCCTTAAAAACTCAATAAATCATGACCCTGTTACAAACTGGGTGTTATCCAGGCGCTTCTTCCCAGAGAGGGAGTGGGGGGGGGGGGGGGGGGTGAACCGCTCGAACCTCAGTCGGACTCAGAACTCAACTGGTCGGCTACTTCCTGTTTGCTGTGCCTTTTCTTGGGCCCCGGCCTCGCTACCACCTCTGTGGGCAGGCTGTTCCCTCCCCCATGGTTCCACTCTGCCTCCACCCCGCCTCTCACTCCACCTTTCCCTCCACCTTCTGCTCCCCCCTCTCTCCTCTCCTGCATTCCAATCTCTGTGCCTCCGTTCCCATCTCCCGCTGTCCTTCACACATTCCTTATCTTTCCCAACACCCCAGCCATGCTCACCCTCCAAGGCCAGCTTTTGTTCTTTGTTAGAGACATATTTTTCCCGCTTTACAATTTCTTTTTCTGCGCCATCTTTAGACCTTTCAGTGGATGTTTTCTCTCTTACTGTTTTTTCTACATTTTTAGCTTCTTCTGTTAAGTTTTTCCAAAAGTCTCTTGCTTTCTGTTGTTTCTTCCAGAGCACACAAGAATTTTGGGACCGAGGGGACTCTCGACCCCCCTTCGGCTCAGCCGAGCTTCTCCCGTCTGGGGGCTGTAAAGCTCTAACCCTAAATTTCAGGGTAGCCAGCATACAGTTCCTTGTTGTTCCCCAAATCTCTTTGGCAAGCGTTTTAGTACATCTGTCCCACACCTTAGGGTGGATAAACCTTACAAACTCATTTACGACTTCAACAACCCAAAGTCTTGCAATAGCAAGCAAATTAGGTTTACAACTTAATTGCGATCTAACCTTTATCAGCAATTTCATCTTTCTTCTGGGCCCAGGATCTCCACGCCAAGAATAGTCCAGCTATCTTGGCCGCTGTCCGCTGACTCAGGGTATTCTTGCTTTTTTAATTTCTTCTCACATTTCTTCCCGCTTTTTCTCCCGGGTTTTGGCACCAGATGTTGGGTTTTAAGCAAGAAAAGCACCCCGATCAGCTCCAGCACGGAGGACACTCTTGTCCGCTCGGGCCATATCCCACAACATCAATGTGATGGATGGCGTATAATGGCGATTTATTGCAGGGAAACTTAACATTTTATAGCCTGGGTCATTGTGTTACTCCCATCTACATACGTCACACCTAGGTGCTATTGGCTAATTGCAGAAGACTTTACTATCCTAACAGAGAGGGGGGTCTGCTAACTTTCCATAACATCCCGAAATCTTCAGATCGCCAGGCCTTAAACTACAACATCACACAGAGAAAAAACAGAGTCAGTTTAAGAGGGATACTTTTATATGATCATAAGATGGTTATTGTCTTAGCTTCTGTAGTAGACTTCCTTATCTTTCTCCAGAGTCTTTAGTCCACCATAGTCTGTTCTGGTACAGCAGTTTCTACCATAAACAGCACATTGCCATACCTCAGACATAATTACTAGACCAGACTTAGGAACGCAGAAGGCAGTCACTTGTCCCTAAGGATAAATCTGCTGCCATAACACTCAACATTTTCTCAAAAAAGAGGTCTACTGCAGATTTTTTAATTAAAACATTTCAGAACTAAAGTAGCTTCTGAAAACACCTAGCCCACAGCTCAATACATTACAATTAGTCTGTAGCACTCAGATCTAAATACACCCACGATGCAATTCAGTACAATACTATCAGTCTGTAGAGGACACACTCCCACATCACAATTTCCAAAATACCTTCTGTTTAAAGAGGAGAAGACACTATATGTCATATCCAAGCTTTCACTAATTTTATGCAAGGCATGGTTTCAACTCTGAAGTTTGTTGTGATAATTTAACACTGTTCTTCCTTGTTATTATCATATTATTATGCTCTTCATATTTTAGGTTATTGCTCTTCGTGTACTTTCCTCTAGAAATACTTGCTTTGGAAAAGAAGTTTGGCCTCATTTGCACACACCTTGTAGAGCTTTGTGCAGGCATAACCCCCTTGGAACAAAAAAATATACATTAGAAAAAATATAGCAGATTATTTTCTCAGCAAGTGAATTTTTTTACAGTATAAGGAAAGCAGTAGATTTGAATTTCATTTTTAGAAACCTTTGGCTCTTTGCCCTTATGAAGAGCTCAAATAAGCTTAGTCTCTCTACCTTTTTTCTCTAATTCTTTGATCCAAGGGTTTTTCTTACACAATACATAACAAAAGTACTTTAAAATCACTAATATAATTAAAAGTGTTAGGGCTAGATATAGCTGACAATCCATTCACAAGCTCTCATACTCATGTCAGTGGAAAAAATAGGATTTTTAAATAACTTGTTAGATCCATTTCTTTCACTCACATAAAGCAGATTGCATTCTGTGTTATCTGTGGCAGGCACAGAGATTCCCTCTTGCTGTTTGAATTCTGTGATACCATCTTAAGTATTAAAAGACAGAGCGACAGTAACTAAACCAAAAATTCTGTTGCTCTTTTTAAAATAAAATTAAGGCACTCTTATATAACACTCTTTCCAGAGTATCAGTCTGCAGGTGAAGGAGCACTGTCCCTTGGAAGATTGATTTTGTAGGCCATTGTTCTTAGAAATACTTTGCTAAATAATGTTTTGAGTTTCTGGCTTTTTTCAGATACTTCAAATCAAAATCAAGTTTAGACTCCTGCAAATAAACATTAAAAGTCATTTAACAGTCCAGTGATAGGGGAAAAAAATCAAGAAAGAGAATTTTTTTCCCTAAACCCATTGCTCCAGCTGTCATACATCTGCAGATCAGGTGATAGCTTCAGGATTAACCTGGAAAAATGATGAGTGTGCAACACTACTTTCTTTAACAACATTCAGCAAAGAAGATCAGTCATTGAATGTCTAGGGCTCAGCAAATCTGCAAGTAAAAATTACTACTAACAGAAACAACTCTCCATGCAAAGCACTTCAATTCACACAAATCAAGTGACACAAAGAGGGTTTCATCTGCTTAGCCAAGATCAGGTTGATAACCATGACAGGTTGATATTGGTTTTCTATGCGTTCTCCCCTGATAAAATTGAACTGCTAGAAACAGTTTGTCTTATAGTGGATTACATCCAGTATAGTTGCTAAGGTCATTATTTCTTTCCACCGGTTTCCTTTATAGCCACCAGAAAGTCACCTTTTATGAACAAATAAAGTTTAATCTTTTTCTTTCTTTATAGAGAAAGGGTTTCAGGCCTGAATGGAAAGAGCAAGTTTGGATCTGTGCCATTAGACTTGGGCTGACAGTTATAACCATGCTCAGACTGAATGAAAAAAAATCCAAAACAAACAAAAAAAATAACAACAAAAAAAAGCCCCAACACAGTCAGTATCAGGCCAGTGTCCTTTGGACCTAAATATTCAGGAATTTTTTCTCCTTTGGACACATCATACTGTTTCATGTTTGAGACTTATTTTTGAGAAACAGACAGTTAAAGCAACAGCCAAATACTTTAATCAGATTACTTGAATTCAGAAGCAGTTTGAATGGGATGAATTTTGATAGAAATAAAAATACCCCTATTCATACCCATGAAGAGCACAGAAGGTGATCCTTAGAAGAATACCCTTTCAGAAATAAAAAAGATGAAAAAGCTCAACCTTGTAGCTCAGCTTTAAAGCACACAGAATATGCAAGTTCATGACCCATATGCCAGCACATGCAACTCCAGATTCTTCAGACAACATAACAGTAATATTTCTTCAAGGGTATGCAGGCTAGAAGACATTTCCAAAAAGGGGATAAAGCCACAGCCTCACATGTTACATGGGCCATCTGTGTTTCTAAAAAGATATGAATCGCACTGAATTAAATCATAAGTAATCTTATCTGTGCAGAAACAAAACATTCTCATATGCCTTTCATTCTTGAAAACGTGAAAACAAACTCAGAATTGGCAGCTAATAAAGCATCACATAAACTCTGCAAATATCTAAAATAATAGAAGGGTGGTGGGTATACAACAGGCAACTATAGCTGTCCCTCAGACTGTCTTTCTGTAAAGACAGTACAGTATCGTACAATATCTTACACTTAAATAGCTTGATTTTCTTTGATTACACTAAATAAAATTAAGTGGTGGACAATGACTGGTTTGTACATATACCACAGTACTTTTCCATAGTATGACATCCATCAGGCACTTCTAAGTACATTGCCTTTAGCAAATTAGTGGTTTCTTATTGAATTACGCTGCAGCTGCTCTTCTGCCTGTGCTCAGCTCAAAACACCACAGAAGCTTAAATGAGACACCGAACTGACTAACAGACATCACTTCAGCAGAAAGCACCTCCTTAAGTGTAAAATCAAGTTATTACTAACTTATTATTACTTGATTGTATTTATTTTAACATTTGTAACTCATTCGGGATATATTTTGGGGAAAAGCAGCAAGATAGATATAGTATAAAAGTGTGCAAAGCACAAGCCTTTATGAAATATTTTATTTCTTTCCTACAAACAACTTCAGAAAACATTGTATTTACAGTGTAAATGCACAACATTTCACAAAGCTTTAAACAGCTTTAAAATCTGGGCACCTAAGAGATAACTTGCTTTCAGATTTTATTTAGGTGTTAATAGAAAGTAAAGAGGAAAAAGAGAAGCTTGGCTTGTCTGCAGCACACCATGAATACACTGAATTAATTTGCTCTGTTTATGCTTGACATATATGTTGAAAAACCAAGACATCCTCCCATAAATTTTATCCTATAAACAATGGAACTAGGTCCTCTTCAAAAAAATCACAGCTCCATTAACTCCATTGTTAGGAAAGTTTCAGAGAGTTACATTGATATTGTCCATTACAATTTTGCTTGTGTTTGCATCAAACACAAACTAAACTCACATATTTGCTCAAATTTGTTAAAAGCAGGTGTGGAAATGCTCTTTGCAAGAGATAAAGAATTAATTCCGGTGAAAGACCATTAGATGTATCAAAGGTCAACTTTAGTGTGATTATCTTCTTCTGTAAGCTATGACATTCAAGCAGAAATTGTGAATTCAAGTATTTTCACATAACTTATGAATGCAGTATGAATTTATTACCTTCCCTGAGCTATTCATGTTTGGCAGGAGGCACCACCCACATTAATATGAACAGTCAGGAATTTGAAATATTTGGGTTTATCCAAAACAAAGTCATAAGTACTTTAACTAGATAGGGGACAACAAAGTCACATTAATTTCAATATTAGATAGATAATGGGCAATGCAAGTTTAGAGTCAGATGCATCCTGAACTAAGGTATTCTGGTCAGGGACTAAGCAACGTGGTAGAAAAACATGGATATAAGGAAGGTGACCTCAATCTACAGACTGTCACCTCTCTAATAGTGCATCATGTTTGAAACCCATAAAAGCAATATAATCTTTAACATTCATACTATGCTTTAAATGTTTAAGGAGGATACAATATTCCCTTGATTCTTCTTGAAAAAAAAGTACAAAGCTTCTGCTACAGGAGTCAGTTCCACTATTGCCACCACTTTTTTTGTAGCCATCCCTGCCTTTCCCAGCTGTCTAATGCACCTTGTGAGTCCTGTATTTCCAGCATGATCCTCAGACAATGGCATGAAATGTGACAGACATATTGCATTCAGGGCAATCAGCTGGTCCTACAAGAACTCAGTACAGCTCCCAAAACTACACAATGTGATGATGCAATAAGGATAGAAAGGATTTAAAAATAATTCTCTTTTTAAACTTGTTTCTTGTCAAAACATTCTTGTCCTGTTCATTTCAGTTATATTGGAGGGTTTGGAAAAGCATGTTTCTGTTAAAAGCATATTTTGAATCTTTCCCCTGAAAACAGTGCTACAGTACTTTCCATATCACTTGGGTATCTAAAAACTAAAGATGCAGCCTACCTACTGCCACAAACTGTGGTTGATCCCTTTCTTCTTTCCAGATGAGCTAATGATGTGCTATTTGATAGAAATACATCATCAAGGAGTGCATTCCAGGACTTTTTTTCAAAACCCTAGCTATAAGAAGCAATTTTTTTTTCTTTTCTGACAATGTGCATGAAACATCTTTTGGTATGATAAACTCTTACTACTGACAAACCAGTGAAAAGCAACAAATATGCAAAGTAATTCTCCATACTTATTTGCATGTGTGTAAAACATCTACTAGTTTAACAGAAAAAGGAGTGGACTCTGTTTTTTCATTATCAAAATAATCACAAAACTAAAAATTTAGTAATATGAAACCAGAAAACAATCTAAGTTTGTGTGCTGCAAACTTCCAGCTGTAATGCTGTCAGCCTGGATTAACAGCGAGCTGTGGACAAAACCAGAGGCCAGAACAGCCAAAGAGGCAATGGCAGTTTCTGGTGGAAATCTTCAGCAATTGCTGGCCAGACACAGTTCCTGCTAAAGTCCATAGAAGTTTTACTAAAGATATTAGCAGGAAAGTGTTTGGATAACTATTGAATACTCTGGGAAATGCTGGCCAAAAAAATGACACTATGTTGTGAAAGTCAGCAGTATGGGGAGTGTAAGCTGAGAATGTGAAGGTCCTGTAACAAAAAATAGTGTGCCAGAGGGCTGTTCTAATCACATATGTTACAATCCTGACCTAAAAATAATTAAAAATTGATGTTTAGAGTACAATACAGCCATGTTTAAACCTACTGTTTTCATAAAAAGAAGAAATCTGTATGAAAAGGTCACAGTCTAACTTCATGACCATATATTTACGTTTTATTCCCACAGTGAAAATGTCTAATTGCAAAAAGAGCAAACTAATATTTACTTACTATAAAAGTATTTTAGTCAATATCTAATTTCTTAATATTGATTACTATTTAGACATTTAAAAAGTACTCTACAGCAGCAACTATTTTAACCTGTGCTTGTAAGCATTTAAGATATAAACAAAAAGCAGTATGTTAAAATAAATTTTGATTAGCTATCTAAAAAATAGAATTTAATTAGCAAGCAATTTAAACACTCAACAGTTCGTATGTTGTTTAAACAATGCAGATTACTGTTACAAAATACATTTAAACCTAGATTTGATTAGACATTATGAATTTTTATTTCTCTTTCAGGGATGTATTTCCGGAGGAGGAAATGGCAAGGGTTGGTTTTGGTGGGTTTTGGAGGTTTTCTTTATTTTGGGGTGTTTGTGGTATTGTATTTTCCCTTCAGTGGCAAGAGACATTTGTCTCCTTTCTGCCAAACTTCCAAAAAATTACAAAGGTTATTTCAATTAAAATGGTCCTTTAGTGTCTCATTTTAAATTACTGACAACATAATGTATGAAACTCACCAGTAATTCATTATGCTCTGTGGTGGGCATTCAGAAATCTAAGATCATAAACTCAGTGAATGAAGGTAAGCATTCAAGTATGAAACCTTGCATTTTTCTCTGAGTTTGTACAAATATTGGGCTGTATACTGTGCACAAACCCTTGGCAAACCAGTCTAATGATGAAATTAAGGTAGCAATGAGAATAGGTTTTTAATTATTAATTTTTAATACTGACCTCAAAGAGTAGGTCTTGAAACAGAAGCTTGAAATACTATCAGACTGGAAGTCTACGTTAGCCATGTATCTTTCCTCTTCCTTTTAACTATTCAAACTATTTTAGCTATTGAGCCTCTTAACTATTCAAGTTGGATTCTTCTCTGTAGGCAGAAAACACATATATTTTTTCTTTAAAAAACAGAGACCTCTGCTCCTATAAAATTAGAGGATTACAAATAATCCCAGTGACAAGGTTTTGGGAAGAATATGGTGTGCATAGGGGAAAGAGAAGGGAAGAGAGAAGGGAAGATCTGATTTAAAAGCTGAATGCAGTCTGTCAATTTACTTTATGTCAGGTCTTTAATTGATGGCTTCCCTAATTCTTCCTGAATTAGAGGAGTAAAAATGTGCCTTTTGTGAGTGGAACAATCTTCATCAGACAGATCATCAGACAGAGTATGAGGAAATCAGTTTTTACATGAGGAATTGTTCAGAGAGTTAAACAAAAGCAGAAGAAAGCAATTCAAGCCTATCATCAACCCTACTATTTCTCAAAGAGTAAAATTTGGGGCCTGCTTGACCACTGGGCAGGAAAAAACTCTGCAGGTCAGCCTTATTCATCATTCACTGCCTCTCTAGCAAAAGAAATCAAGAATTTTCACTAGGCACCACGGGGAGCTGAGGAATATAATAAAAACATTGACATTAACTGCAAAGGTTTATTGCATTTCTGCAACAGCAAAAGACTTCAAACAAAACACTTCTATAGTTTTCACCAGCTATACACAAATATGTTTTGCGCTATAAAATCCTCCACAAAGTCAAAGGCAGTCAGGGAAAATTCCACATAAATGTAGCAAGTGTTTTTATTACTTGTCAATGAGCATAATTACTGGGTTTGGGAGATGCCCAAACATTATAATGGGTTTATGAAAGGACTCCAAAATGACAAAGGGGAATGATCAAGTTATTATAGAAGCAAATAGTAAGACACTGGTTGCAGACCTAACTATTCTTGATTATATGTATGTTATATATGTCATAAATATATCATATATATATATACATATGTGTGTGTATATATATATAGAGACAGAGATAGAGATATATAGATAGATATAGATATAGATATAGATATAGATATAGATATAGATATAGATATAGATATAGAGATAGAGATAGAGATAGAGATAGAGATAGAGATAGATAGATAGATAGATAGATAGATAGATAGATAGATAGATATAGATATAGACACTAGAACAAGGAGATCATTGTAAGTCCCTTACAGCTGAATCGAACTGTTCATCCAGGTCCAACTCCCTTGCCATGGGTAGGGACACCTTTTACTACACCAGGCAGCTCAGACCAGGCCTGGACAGTTCCAGTGATGGGGCATGCACAGCTTCTCTGCACAAGCTGTTCCAGTACCTCAGCACCCTCAAAATAAGGAATTTATTCCTAATGTCCAGTCCAAACCTGTCCGCTTTCAGTTTTAAGCCATTATCCCTTCTCTATCACTCCATAAAAACTCCCTTTCCAAAATTCCCTCTCCAGCTCTTTTAGGTGTTGGAAGGGGCTCTAAGGTCTCCCAGACCTTCCCCTTCTCCAAGCTGCACAGCCCCAGGTCTCTCAGCTTGTCTCCACAGCAGTTGTGCTCTAGCCCTGTGATCATCCTTGTGCCTCTCTGGAGATGCTCCAACAGCTCTATGTCTTTCCTATGTTGGAGGCCCCAGAACTCCAAGATCTCCAGGTGGGGCCTCAGCAGAGCAGAGCAGTGGGGCACAATCACCTCCCTTGACCTACTGGCCTTGATGATTTTGATGCAGCCTGGGACACAAAGGGCTTTTGGAGAACACACTGACAGGTCATATTGATTTTCTCATTCACCAAAATACCCAAATCCTTCTCAGAGCTGCTCTCAATCCCTTCTCTGCCCAGCCTGCTCTTATGCTTGGGGATTGCCCCAACACCCATGCAGGACCTTGCATTTGCCCTTATTGAACTCCATGAGGTTTTCACATTCAAGCCTATCTGGGTCCCTCTAGATGACATCTCTTCCCTCCAGCATGTGGCTACACTATAGTTTGGTTTTATCAGTGTCCTGGGGTGACTTCATGATGCTTGTATCCCAAATTGCCTTATGTTACATATTAAGTTCTGAACATTTTAGACTGGTTCTGAGAGCAAAGAGGGAGAAGAAGAAGCTGCAGTTTGTGTTCAGAAAGAGCCCTGACTCCACCTCATGCTGCTCCTGGGCTGTGCTGTCTGCAGCACAGACAGACAGTGGGACAGAGCTCTCCTTGGCTGTTAGTTTTTGCTAGCTGAGGCAGAGAAGTTCCCTGGACTGGCTTTTTTTTCTTTTTTATTGGATCTGTTCAAACCTACTCTGAACTGAAAACCCAGACAAACCCTGGGAGCTCACCCCATGAAAAGGACATTTTCTGAATTTGCCATCTCATCAAACAGTGAGAGGTTTTGTTATTTAATATTATTCAATTTCTATTAAAGAAATAGTTTTCTCCACTTTTCTCAACAGTGCACTGCCGACAGTATAGGACAAATCGAGATGCTGTGATCCCCATCCACAAGATGATCGGAGAACTGGAGAGCCCAGGGGTGCTCAGCAAAACCCACTCACCCTTCAACAGCCCCATCTGGCCTGTGCGTAAATCTGAAGGAGAATAGAGACTGACTGTGGACTATCGTGCATTGAATGAAGTGACTCCACCGCTGAGCGCTGCCGTGCCAGACATGCTGGAGCTCCAGTACGAGCTGGAGTCCAAAGCAGCGAAGTGGTACGCCACTATTGACATTGCCACTGCATTTTTCTCCATTCCCCTGGCAGCAGAATGCAGGCCTCAGTTTGCCTTCACGTGGAAGGGTGTGCAGTACACTTGGAACCGACTGCCCCAGGGGTGGAAGCACAGCCCCACCATCTGCCGTGGACTGATCCAGGCTGCCCTGGAAAAGGGTGAGGCTCCAGAACATCTGCAGTACATTGATGACATCATTGTGTGGGGGAACACGGCTGCAGAGGTCTTTGAGGAAAGAGAGAAAATCATCCAGATTCTCCTGAAAGCTGGTTTCACCATCAAGAAGAGCAAAGTTAAGAGACCGGCTTGTGAGATTCAGTTTCTGGGAGTAAAGTGGCAAGACAACGGCATTAGATTCCCACTGATGTCATCAGCAAGGTCATAGCAATGTCTCTACTGACCAGCAAGAATGAAATGTAAGCTTTCCTAGGTGCCATAGGTTTTTGGAGGATGCACATTCCTGAGTACAGCCAGATCGTGAGCCCTCTCTATCTGGTTACCCGAAAAAAGAGTGATTTCCACTGAGGCCCTGAACAGCAGCAAGCCTTTGCTCAGATCAAACAGGAGATTGCTCATGCAGTAGCCCTTGCCCCAGTCAGAACAGGACCAGATGTGAAGAACGTGCTCTACTCTGCAGCCGGGAACAATGGCTTGTCCTGGAGCCTTTGGCAGAAAGTGCCTGGGGAGACTCGAGGCCGACCACTGAGATTCTGGAGCCGAAGTTACAGAGGGTCCGAAGCCAACTACACTCCCACAGAGAAGGAAATCTTAGCTGCCTATGAAGGAGTTCAAGCCGCCTCAGAAGTTATTGGCACAGAAGCACAACTCCTCCTGGCACCCCGACTGCCAGTGCTGGGGTGGATGTTCAAAGGAAAGGTTCCCTCTATCCACCATGCCACCAATGCCGCATAGAGCAAGTGGATTGCCCTCATCACACAGCACATTTCCATACTGGAAACCCAAATCGCCATGGGATCTTGGAGATAATTACAAACTGGCCGGATGGTGAGAACTTTGGTCTCAGTGATGAAGAGGAGCAGGAACAAGTGACACGGGCTGAAGAAGCTCCACCATATAACCAGCTTCCAGCAGAAGAAACACGCTATGCTCTGTTCACTGATGGTTCCTGTCGCATTGTAGGGATGAACCGGAAGTGGAAAGCAGCCGTATGGAGCCCCACAGGACAGGTCGCAGAGGCCACTGAAGGAGAAGGTGGATCAAGCCAACTTGCTGAACTCAAAGCTGTTCAACTGGCTTTAGATATTGCTGAAAGAGAGAAGTGGCCAAAGCTCTACCTCTACACTGATTCATGGATGGTAGCCAATGCTCTGTGGGGATGGCTGGAAAGGTGGAAAAGGGCCAATTGGCAGCGTAGGGGAAAGCCAATCTGGGCTGCTGATGAGTGGAAAGACATTGCCACCAGGGTAGAGAAACTGTCTGTGGAAGTCTGTCATGTAGATACCCATGTCCCCAAGAGTAGGGCTAATGAAGAGCACCGAAACAATGAGCAGGTAGATCAGGCTGCAAAGATAGAGGTGTCAAAGACAGATTTAGATTGGCAACACAAGGGAGAGTTGTTCCTAGCTCGATGGGCCCATGACGCCTCAGGCCATCAGAGTAGAGATGCCACCTATAAGTGGGCACGAGACCGAGGGGTGAACCTGTCCATGGACAGTATTTCTCAAGTTATCCATGACTGTGAGATGTGTGCCACGATCAAGCAGGCTAAGTGGCTAAAGCTGCTATGGTATGGTGGGCATTGGTCCAGATATATATAAGTATGGAGAAGCCTGGCAGATTGACTACATCACACTGCCCCAAACCCGCCAAGGCAAGCACTATGTGCTCACAATGGTAGAAACCACCACTGGATGGTTGGAAACCTACCCTGTGCCTCATGCCACTGCCCAGAACACCATCCTGGGACTTGAAAAGCAGGTCCTTTGGAGGCATGGCACCCCTGAGAGGGTTGAATCAGACAACAGGACTCATTTCAAGAACAGCCTTATAAACACCTGGGCTAGGGAACATGGCATTGAGTGGGTGTACCATATCCCCTACCATGCACCAGCTGCTGGGAAAGTGTAGAGCTAAAAAGGACTGTTAAAAACCACGTTGAAAACTTTGGGTGGGGGAGCTTTCAAAAATTGGGAGCAGCATCTAGCAAAGGCCACCTGGTTAGCCAACACCAGAGGTTCCACCAACCGAGCAGGCCCAGCCCAATCTGAGCCCCTGCATAAAGTAGACGGAGACAAAGTCCCAGTGGTACATCTCAGAGGTTTGTTAGGAAAGACAGTTTGGATCAATTCTGCTTAGAGTACAGATAAACACATTTGTGGGGTTGTCTTTGTTCAGGGACCAGGTTGCACATGGTGGAGAATGCAGAAAGCTGGAACAACACAATGTGTTGTTGATCTCTCAGGGAGATCTGATTGTTGGGTAAGAACCATGAGTAAATATCACTGTTTCCTGAACATCATTGCCCTTGTCTGTATATATGTGTATGTATAAAATGTATGTGTATGTAGAGTTAGAATGTATATTAGTTTTGGTAATAAGTTGATGATATGGGGATAAGGGGTAGAATGTCCTGGGGTGACTTCATGATGCTTGTATCCCCAATTGGCCTTGTTCATGGTACATACTAAGTTCTGCACCTTTTAGACTGGCTCTAAGAGCAGAGAGGGGAAGAAGAAGCACACAGTTTGTGTTAAGAAAGAGCCCTCACTGCCTTGCATCCTGCTCCTGGGCTGTGTTGCCTGCAGCAAAAAGAGACAGCAGGACAAAGCTCTCCTTGGGTATTAGTTTCTTAGCTAGCTGAGGCAGAGAAGTTCCCTGGACTGTTTTTTTAACTTTTTTCTTGGATCTGTTCAAACCTACTCTGAACTGAAAACCCAGTTTTCAACGGTCCACCAGGGCCTGGGCCTCGGCACTTTCCAGTACCAGAGGGACTGATAAGAACCTGAGTGAGCCGAGCTACCCCACATGAAAAGGACTTTTCTGGATTTGCCTTCTCATTGAACAGCGAGAGGTTTTATTGTGTAATATTATTCAATTTCTGTTAAATAAAGAGTTTTTTCCACTTTTCTCCAAGGAAATCTTTCTTCCCAGACCAGCTGGGGGAGGGGCCATTTGAATTTTCTTTCTGGGGGGACCCCCATTTGGAGGTTCACTCCCAAATTTGCCCTAAAGCAGGTCAGTAAACTTGCTGAGTGTGCACTCAATCCACTATCCAGGTCACCAACCAATATTATACAGGGCTGGTCCCAGTACCAACCTCTGAGGACAAAGGTCACTGGTCACCACTTGGACATTCAAGCCTTTGACCCCAATGCATGAATGTGACCATCCAGCCAATTCTTCATCCACTGAGTGATCCATCTCTCAAATCAATACTACTCCATCTTAGAGATAAGGATGTTGTGCAGAACAGTGTCAAGTGTTTTGCACAACTCCAGGTAGACAGCAGCAGTCACTCTTTCCTCATCCACCTCTTCTGATGCACCATCACAGAATTTGTCAGCAAGTTTATCAGGCATGACTTGCCCTTAGTGAATCCCTGTCAGCTGTCATCAATCACCTCCTTGTTACTATGTGCCTTAGCATATCTTTCAGGAGAGTTTCCTCAGATTGTGTCATTGTTCACAAGAGTGCAGAGATCAGTCCCTATCCCTGCACTTTCCCTACGGAAGATGTTGAAGACATGATGAGATGCCTGCTCCATCTCCTCTTCTCCAGGCTGAACAGACCAAGTGACCCCAGCCACTCTTCATATAGCTTCACCTCAAGACAATTCACCATCCTCATGTCTCTCCTTTGGACAGTCTCTAATAGCTTAATTTCTGTGTTATATTGTGCTGTCCAAAACTGCCCCTCACACTCGAGCTGAGGCTGCCCCAGAGCAGAGCAGAGCAGAGCAGGACAATCATCTCCCTTGCCCAGCTGGAGATGCTGGGCCTGATGCCCCCCAGGACACGCTTGGCCCTCCTGGCTGCTAGGGCACTGCTGACTCATTCAACTTGTCACTGACCAGGACCTCCAGGTCCCTTTCCATGGCACTGGTCTCCAGCCTCTCATTCTTCAGTCTATACACACAACTAGGGTTGTCCTTGTCCCAGATTAGTTCCATTGGCAAACTTAGTATTCCTTTAAGTCCTTTGTCCAAATTGTTAATGTCCCTAATTGTTAATGAAGAGCACAGGTGGCTCTTCAGGATGAGCACTTTTGGAGCCCCACTGGTGACAAGTCTCCAGTCTGATGCCACCCCATTCACTATAATCTTTTGCAGCCAACCTGTGAGCCACTTGCTCACCCATTGCTTAACACAGGTATTGAGTTGATCTTTTGTCCAGAAAGAGACTGTGAGAGCAGTATCAACCCTGAGATTAGCACAGTCAGTTAGAGTATGGCACTAATAACGCCAGGGTTGTGGGTTTGATCCACAGGCCATTCACTGCAGAACTCGATCTTTGTGAGTCCCTTCCAGCTCAGAAGATTCTGTGGTGGCAAAGTCTGTGATAGATAATTTTCTTGTTTCAGCAAGTCAAATGCTTGTACATAGGGTACAAAAATGTCATCATGTAAGTATTGGGTCTCCAAAGGCCATAGTCATAAAAAACAAGCCTTTTTATGAAAGACATATCTTTAAAAATACACTCCATAGAAAATATATCTATCTTGTGAGAAGAAATTTAATGCACAGAATAGCAAATATGAATTTAACATTATTATTATTATTATTATTATTATTATTATTATTAGTGATTATTCTTGTATATCAAGATCAAAAGTTCTATTTCCAGACTCATATTAATTATCTAAATATATCTTTATGTTTTGACATGCTACCTCATTCTCTTTCTCAGATACTTTTATGAATAGGACCATTTGATTGCATTATATGCTGAATACAAGGAAGATTCACAAATATTCAAACAGTTGTTTCATATAAAATACCACACAGAGTTGGAAAAGAATTTGTATAATTTTCTCAGGATGCCATGTTTTATTTCCAATTATTGCTGTTAAGAATTTATTTGTCTCATTATAGAGTCATTCTGATAGAACTTGGGGATTTTGAACTGTGGTCATTAGTGATTTCTTCAGGGAAGAACAACTATGACCCAAAAAATCAAGCTGTAAATTATAACTTAACTTTTTAATATATATTCAATATTTTATTTACATGTATTGTTTCTACTTAACTATTAATTGGTCTCTTTGAATCTGACAATTTTCAAAATATTGACCTAATACTGATTGTCTAAGTTTGAATAAATCATGACCTGAAGATCCTGGAAAATTGCCAAATACACCAATGATTTTATAACTGGCAACCTACACCAACTACATATTGATGGAATGAAAGAAATTTCAATTTCTTTACCTTGCCTCATTAGTCATCATGTAGTGATACATGCATTACCAAGTGCATGCAGTCTGCAGCTCCCATGACAGCTAGAAATCAAACATTCTCATAAAATTCATTAATTACTTGCTGCAGTGATGATTATCTTGTGCAAAAGTTAATAAGATTTTTATCTCTGCTGAAAAGTGTACTTACAAATCACTGCCAGTGAGAATATTAACTTGCATTCTGTCAGCTGAACCTGTTGAAGCAACAGATAATGTAGGGGTAATCTTCAGCTGTTATAAGCACTCTGCCAACCCTAAAATCAAGGCACAGAAGGCAGAAACAGTTATTTTGCCAGTTCTGTGTCCACAAGTGTTTTTCAATTAGCTGTTAGAAAATGCCGCATACTCAAAAGTCCTATGGTAAATTGAGTTAGATGGTTTTGATGCTTCCTTGTAAAGTCGCAGAACAAGACTTTTTAGTTTAATTACTGACTTACTATCTTAAATTACTGCAGAGCTAAAGGCTGCTTTTCAAGATTCAAATCAAAAGGTTTATAATAAATCATTGTTTTCAAACTGTAAAATTTCTGACCTGTACAGCTAGTTTTTACATACACTGTGTGAGTCAGGTAATTTGTAAGCAGTGTTTACTGAAATTAATCAGTATCTTTTCAAGCCTTCCCACAAGTTGAATCATAGGATGTTTAGGGATTGGAATGAACCTTAAAGATCATCTAGTTCCACCCCCCATGAGCAGGGAAACCTTCCCCTAGACCAAACCAACCTGGCTTTGAACACCACCAGGGATGGGGCATTGACAATCTCCCTGTGCTACATGTTCCAGTGTCTTGTCTCTCCCATATTAAAAGATTTCTTCCTAAGTCTAAACAAAATTTCCCCTCTTTCAGTTTGTACCCATTAATTCCTTGTCCTTTCACTACAGTTCCTGATAAAGAGTCCCTCTCCAGATTTCCAGTAAGCTCCCTTCAGTTACTGGAAGGTTGCTAGGAGGTCCCTATACAACCTTCTCTTTTCCAGGCTGAACAGCAACAACTTTCTCATCCTGTCTTCTTAGGGGAGATGCTCCAGTCCTCTTATCAACTTCCTGGCCCTCCTCTGGACTTGCTCCAACACTTGCACGTGCTCCTTCTGTTGGGGCACCAGAGCTGCACACAGCACTCCAGGTGGGGTCCCACAAGAGCAGAGCAGAGGGCAGGATCACCCGCTTCGCCCTGCTGGCCGCGCTCCTTTGGATGCACCCAGAGCGCGTTTGGCTTGCCGGGCTGTGAGCGCACGCTGCTGGCTCCTGTTGAGTTTTTCACCAGCCATCACACCAAGTCTTTCTCCTCAGGGCTGCCCTCAGTCACTGCTCTGCCCCAACTGGGGGTGTGTTTGGGATTGCCACGGCCCAAGTGCAGGACCTTGCACTTTGCTTTGTTGAACTCCATGACGTTTGCATGGACCCACTTCTCACACATGGCAAGGTCCCTCTGGATGGCATTGCTTCCCTCCAGGGTGTCAACTGCAATACACAGCTTGATGTCACCAGAAAACTTGCTGGGCGAGCACTCAAGATCACTGTCCCTGTCACCAGCAAAGTCGATGAACAGTATCAGCTCTGGTACCAACCCCTGAGAGATGCTGCTTTTCACTGGTCTCCAAGTGAACAATGAGACATTGATCACAACTCTTTGCATGCAATATGAAATCATGTGCAGATACTGCATCACTTTGAGTGAGAAGTAAATTTTGTCAATTGCAAAAGTTAAAGGAAATAATTTAATCAATTCATGAAGAAAAGAAGAAGAAGAGTTGCAGTATCAACCAAATCTCCTCAGTTGCATTCATTATTTATATTTATTATTTTTAATAATTTGTTCTGTAGATTCTTGTATTAATATGTGTATCAAGATTTGCAAGCTTTGCTCTTGAGCTTCAACTGGTTATTTGCTTCTACATTTCCCTGCATAAACAAGCCCTTTCCCAATGGGTAATGTGCAAGGGTGAGCTTAAAATGTGGGTTCTGTAACTATTAATGCATGTGACTGATACTTGCTCTTCTGAGTCTCTTGCCAGCAAGTCTCACAGCATTTGCTGAGAAAGTATAAAGAAGAGTAGAGCATGTTTTAACACTTACATATTTGTTTGGAATATGAGAGGGCAGGTTTTTGTAGGAGTGTTGGGAGTTTTTGTTATTTTGTGGGGTTATTAGTGCTTTGGGGTGGTTTTTTTGTGGTTTTTTTTCCATTAATTACTGAAGTCTAGCTACAAAGCAAGCGAGCCGGATTCTAAGAATGGTCCTAGTGTGATGAACCTCCATGATGGTCTGCTAATATCTATCTGCTAAAGTCACAGTCTAATGTGTTTCAGCTCATAATTCATGAATAAGCTGTATAAAAGTGCTGTGAACTGGTAATGGGTGGGGATGGAGGGGATGCTTTCTTGGACTCCTGGGAAATTCAGCTCATGCTGAAACTGCAATATCAAAGGACAAGACAATTCATTTTTTTCTCTTGTTCAACTTTCAACTCTGCCAGCAATTTCTTACTACTGAAGCTATTAAAGTACTGCAGAAATCTCACATTTTAAGCTTCAACAAAATAAACTGCAATGAAAAGACTGTCAAATTAAATACTTTTGTTCTTTTCCTGTTTCTACTTTCTGGGCTGAACAACTGGGCAATCACCAAAATATTCCATCCATAGTCACTGCTTAAAAGTAACCAAATGTCATCACATTAGGTGTTTATATATAGTCACTTCAGATGCAGGTTCAAAATTCATATAACTTATGAATATAATTAGGATACCTTAATTCAACCAATGGAAAATTTAAAAAAAAAAAAAGAAAAAAAGTTTTTAACAAAATGAGTGCTGGAAAGAAAGCTTAAAAATGTTAGATTGATGAGGAGAAAGAAAGTAAGTTGTTTCTAGAAGTGTTTTTGCAAAAAAACCAACTTTGCACCTGGGAGATGCTAAAAATACTCAGTGTGAAAATTTCATGTATTTGTGTTTGCTTTGGGTTGTTTTCTGTCTGTTGAAAGAAATGGAATGCTGTCCAAGAAGATAACAGGTTGTTGCTAAGGACTTAAAATAATTTTTCCATAGACTTGGGCCTTCTTCTATGGGTGGAAGAGAGATAAGAAGCCTGGACATTGTAAAACACAGCCTTATGAAAGATTATGCCTGCCCCAGGCCTTTGACATGTGAGGCCAGGAACTGACTGAGCACTTTTTGCCCCTGCTAAGATGGAGTAAGCTTAGTAGTGTATGTGTCCTCCTTTTGCCAGCATGGTGGTTGAATAAATCTATTCTTCATACGTCAGCACTGGATTTTGGCCATCATTGTTAACTGCATACATTTCTATTCACACAATAACATATTTGAATCTCTACAGTATGGTGCTTCTTTTTCTCCTTAAAATGAAATAATATATGCTTATAAATATATGTATATATGTATAATCCATTATCAAATATACTTAACACTTCTTTACCATTAACACTTATTTAATTCCTACCTTACATTAAAAGGAAAAGACAAAAAATTAGCTTTCCTCGTGATTCCCAAACAATATACTACAGTATCCTTGTTGTAGTTGATAGCTTGAAAAGTATTTTTTCCCATCTTTTAGTTGTGATTTCCCCCCCCAGCTTCTCTTTCTCCTAATTGTTTACCTGGCGTCAAGTTACCATGGTTACTGAAGTTTCTCTCCTCAGCTCCACGGCGAGAGGCCCGATAGAGTAAAGAGAAGACCGTGCTGGCCTTTCCAGCTGCTTGAAGTTTCTTTAGCCCAGGAAGGCACGGGGTTGGGAGAAGAGAGACCCCTCTTTCCAACACGGAAGTTTGTAACTCTGTTTTTCCTGTCCCAGAATGCCTCTGAGCTATGGAAGCTGGGAGGGCATGCTTACCTTCCCTTTCTTTCCCCCCTGTGTTGCCAGGAAACCAAGCCCCCCCCTCTCTCTCCCTCTGTCCCTCTGTGGAGAATACTCCTACACCTCTGTGGGCATTTGAAGAAGTTGGTGTCTGTTATTTCTTATCTTGGTGTGTGTAACCTTGATTTGTAGGAAGTTTGTAAGATGTACTAACTGAGAAAAATAATTGGTTCTCTCTCTGATCTTCCCTCTCTCCGAGAAACCCTGTTAAAAGAAACCCCCCCAGACCCCAAATCCTTTGTCTCTCGTCCTTTGGATTCCCCTTCACAGAAATAAAATGTGGAATACAAACCAGAGAGAGAGTCCCCCTCCGATTTCTTTACTCGCTCTATAGACTTGAATTCTTGAAGAAAATCAGTGAACCCCACAAACATATGCTGGCTCGAAACTCGAGTGAAGAGAAACCTCATCACTGAGCTAGCCGGGCCACACTCGAGAAGATCGAGTCAGGTGGCGCCCAACGTGGGACTGGCCTGTCCCTCAATAAAGGGGACAGAAGAACCACGGAAGGTGAGATTCTGACCACCGCTGGGACAACATCTACCCCAGAAGCGTCTCTTCACTGTTCTAAGTGGAAGACGTGTTGGGGAGAAAAGCAAGAACCCCTTAGCACCGAGGGGCTGCTTTTGAGAGTGAGACAACGGCAGGAGCATTCTGAAGACTGAATTCCCCAAAGGGGGGAAGTGGTGAAGAGGGAGTGGGTGAGAGAAGAGTCCCATCCCAGGTGAAACTTCTGGATGCAGAGCAGTTTGGAGCCGTTGGTGAAATAGCTGCGACGGACAGGTGAGATCACAGAGATGGGTGCAAGACTGTCTGTAGCACAAAGGGGGATTTTTAATCAAGTGATTGGCATTTTGCAAATTGGAGAGAAACCATTTTCTAAGAAAAAAGTGAAAAAATTAGTGAATTGGTTTTTTTTAAATTTTCCTCAAGTGTCTCCTGCAGATGTAACTTCTGTTTCCTTTTGGAACAGAGTGGGGACAAAATTGACTGAATCTGTGAATGCTGGAGATAGTTCAGCAGAAAAAGTAATTCATTTGTTTGTTTTGATTAGACTAACCCTTATTGAGAAAGAAGAAAAAAGGTTATCCAATCCTAACCCTGATAACCCTGTTTCTTTACCTCAACCCTGTTACCCTAAGCTGGGGGAGTCCTCTCAGCACCCCTGTTCCAGGAGCTCTGGCCAAGCTGTTGGAAACCTTTCCCTAAAACCCATCCCAGCTCCCTCTCCTACCCCTCTTGATCCTGAGTATCCCTCTCCTTTTGTTCCTGGTGATCTTTTGGGTACACAAGATGGAGGAGACCACATGGTGAGTCTCCCCCCAAGTGTTACACAAAGGGCCCAGGAACTTCAAAATGGTGGTGAGCACATGGTCGACCCCCAGGTTGCTTCTTCTTCCCACAATCCCTTTGTTTCCCCTCCCCCCTTCAACCCTTTCCTCCCTCAAGACCTCCCCCCTCCTGGTCCTCCAGACCCTCCCTCCTCTGCCTCAGCCCCACCCCTCAGGGGTGTCTCCCTCCCAAGGCACCCCGCCCCTGACCCCTCCTACCCCCCCTGCAACCCCGCCTGCCCTCTCTCTGCTGCTGGCTCCCAGGTCACCCCCTCCAGCTCACACAGTGTGGAGAAGGGAGGGGGTGAGGGGACAAACCAGGAACAGAGGCCTGCCTTCTTTGCAGCACCTGTAACTTTTGGGAGGGGAGGAGCATTACCAGAATGGAATACAATGTAATTTCGGTTGAAAATGGAATTATGCAAAGCAGCAAAAGAGTTTGGAAAGGAAAGCCAATTTTTTAAAAGTCTTTTAAAGGCAACCCTCTCCTCCAACCAATTGGTCCCCCATGATTTGAAGGATTTGTTTTCCTGCCTTCTATCCCCAGGAGAATATTTGCTCTGGGAAGGAGCTTGGAAAAGATTGTTGAAAACCCTTTTGGGAGAATTACTGAGCAGTGATTTTGAAGCTTTAGATTAAAGGGGTAAAATAATTACCATGAATCATTTATGTGGTGAAGGTGATTGGAATGAACCTATTGACCAGGCCCAAAATTTGCCAAAAGGAGTTAGAGAGAAAATACAGAAGGCTGCAGAGAAAGCATTTTTTTAATATTCCTCTTTCTGAATCTGTTGTTCCCTATGCTCAAGTTAAACAACATTTTGATGAAAGATTTGTAGATTTTGTGAATAGATTAAAGGTACAGATTGAAAGACAAGTGCAGAATACCACCCTGCACTCTGACTTGCTGTTGGAAATGGCTCGAGTGAATGCGAATGAAGCCTGCAAAGCACTGATTCGGGTGCTGCCGAAGGATCCACCACCGACCTTGACAACTTTGATTGAGATGTGTACAGATGTAATCAGCACTTCAATGCCAAGGACTGAGGATTCCCAGAGAACCCCAGGAAGGATTGCAGCCACAGCTGTACCTACTCTGCCATCGCCAGCCAAGCCATTCACCTGTCATCGGTGTGGACAGCCAGGACATTTTGCAAAGTTCTGCCAAGTGCCATATCCTAACAAGCAAGGGCAGGGAAACCGGGAAAAGGGAGGGGGTCCTCAGAACCAAAAAAACTAGATACACAGCGCGAGTCTATTCCGCGCAGAGACACAAGTGGAATAGAGGTCACAGGTGGAGGGAAAATTGAATGTGATAACACTCTTAAATGTGACAACACTCTTAAATGTGACATTTCTCACAGGTCTGACTTCTGCCACCGAAATAACACCAAGGGTTGTGAGGTTTGGAAGCCAAAATTACCTCTCAAATTGTTCACTGTGAAAGATCATTTTTTATATCTCGCCACTGGATGGTTGTTTCTGTTGACCCACTGAGGGAAAAACTGACGCCTGACCTGAATTGTAAGTTTCTTGTTATTGGGGACACAAAAAACACACCCCCAGAGATTGAAATTTCTCCTGTCACTCTTTCAGCTGACTTGGATGCACTCATCTTTTTGGCACGGTGCATCAACCCACCATTTTACCTGGCACAAGGGCAAGTAATTGCTCAAGCTATTCCCATTCCATCAGGGATCCCAGTAGATGATGTAGCACCTCAGATCTACTGGGCTCAAGCAGTGGGAGAAAACAAACCCGTCATCTCATGCCATTTGAAAAAAGGTAGTGAAGGCATGGGAATGACAGGCATGATAGACACAGGAGCAGATGTGACTGTCATCCCTGAAAGGAGATGGCCGCCGCAATGGGAACTGCAACCGATGGTTAACCACATCCAAGGTATAGGGGGAGCCCAATTGGCCAAGATATCAAAGGAACCCATTCGGATTAGAGGACCTGATGGGAAAATAGCATCTATTCACCCCATTGTCACGGACTTCCAGGTTCCCCTGTGGGGAAGAGATGTCATGTCCCAATGGGGAGTCCGCATTGAAATTCCGAAAACACCTCGGGATTTTTGATTGCGGCCACTGAGAAGCGCCAGACACAGAAACTAGAATGGACCACAGATTCCCCAATTTGGATACCCCAGTGGCCGCTGAGTAAAGAGAAATTAAAAGCGCTAAATGAGTTAGTAGATGAGCAATTAGCCCAAGGCAATATTGAACCTACTTTTAGCCCTTGGAACTCCCCCGTGTTTGTCATTAAAAAGCCAGGGAAAGACAAGTGGAGATTGGTTCATGATCTGAGAGAAATTAACAAAGTCATTGTGGACATGGGACCTCTTCAACCAGGAATGCCATCTCCTGCCATGCTTCCTCAAGATTGGGAATTGGCTGTGATTGACATCAAAGATTGCTTTTTCAAAATTCCTCTAGACTCTATCAATGCCCCCAGGTTTGCTTTTTCTGTGCCTTCCCTCAACAGAGAAGCCCCAATGAGAAGGTTTCATTGGAAATCCCTCCCTCAAGGGATGAAAAATTCACCTGTGATTTGTCAATGGTATGTTGCTGCCTTGTTATCCCCTGTACGAGCTGAGGTGGGGGAAGCCATCGTCCTGCATTATATGGATGATGTGCTAGTGTGTGCCCCCCAGGAAAAACTGCTCCAGTCCACACTGGATCGGGTGACCGAAGTTTTAACAACTGCAGGACTCACCCTTCAGGAGGAAAAAGTACAAAAGATGCCTCCTTGGAAATACCTAGGTCTGGAAATCACTGCAAAAACAATTGTTCCTCAGAAATTGGCTTTTAACAGCAATCCCAAAACCTTAGCCGACTTGCACTCTCTGTGTGGAACACTGAATTGGGTTAGACCTTGGCTAGGCATTGCCACTGATGACCTAGCCCCTCTTTTCAATTTATTGAAAGGGGGAGATGAGCTGAGTGCTCCAAGGACACTGACTCCAGAAGCCAGGGATGCTTTAGAGAAGGTAAGCAGCATGATGGAGAAGAGACAGGCACATAGATGCCATCCAGAGCTGCCTTTCAAATTTATTGTAATGGGGAAATTGCCACACCTTCAGGGGTTGATTTTTCAGTGGGACAAGGACCAGAAAGACCATTTGATTATCATAGAGTGGGTCTTTCTCAGTCACCATCGGTCCAAAAATATTACAAGGCCACAGGAATTGATGGCCCAGCTGGTTGGAAAGGCCAGGCTGAGAATGAGAGAACTTGCTGGCTGTGATTTTTCATGTATACATTTGCCCTTAAGCCTCTCTGAGGAAGAAACCTCCTCAGTGAAGATGACCAGGGAAATGTTTGAGCACCTCTTGAGGAATCAAGAGACCCTGCAAATTGCTCTGGAGAATTTTACTGGGCAGATTTCAGTTCATGCCCCTGCACACAAATTGTTTAATTCAAAATTTAATTTAGTACCAAAAGATGAGTCAGAAGCCCCTTGAGGCTTTGACTGTTTTTACTGATGCTTCTGGAGCATCCGGAAGGTCAGTAATGACCTGGAAGGATCCTCAGACGCAGCAGTGGGAATCAGATATTGATTATGTAGAAGGATCCCCTCAAATTGCTGAGTTAGCAGCAGTGGTTAGAGCATTTGAGAGATTTTCAGAACCGTTCAATTTGGTCACTGATTCAGCTTATGTAGCAGGAGTAGTTTCCAGAGCAGAGAATGCAGTCCTCAAGGAGATCTCAAACAGAACTTTGTTTGAATTGCTCTCAAAATTGATTTATGCAGTGTCCCATCGAGAACATCCTTATTTTGTTATGCATACCCGGTCGCACACAGAATTACCTGGTTTCATAGCAGAAGGGAATGACAAAACTGATTCCCTGGCTGCTGCCCCTGTTGGGCTGGCCAGACTCCCTGACCTGTTTCAACAGGCAAAATTAAGCCATGAAATGTTTCATCAAAATGTACCAGGTTTGATTCGACAGTTTAATCTGAAACGAGATCAAGCCAAAGCCATTGTGGCCACATGTCCCCACTGTCAGCGCACAGCTCTGCCATCCCTGGGTGCTGGAGTCAATCCAAGGGGACTTGAAAGCTGTGAAGTATGGCAAACTGATGTAACACACATTCCTGAATTTGGACAGGTAAAATATGTACATGTATCTATTGATACCTTCTCAGGAGCAATTTTTGCCTCAGCCCATGCAGGAGAAAAAGGTGTGCATGCCACAAAGCACCTGTTGCAAGCTTTTTCTGTGCTAGGAATCCCTAAAGAAATTAAAACAGATAATGGACCAGCATATATTTCGAAAGTGTTTAAGGAATTTTTGCAGGAATGGGGAGTGAGACACAAGACAGGAATCCCCCACTCTCCAACAGGTCAAGCAATAGTAGAGAGAGCACACCAGTCACTCAAAAGAGTTTTGAAAAATCAATGGAAAGACAAAGTAAAGTTAACACCACAAGAAAGATTATGCAAAGCCCTGTTCACTCTCAATTTTTTAAATTGTTCTATGGAAGATCAAAACCCCCCAGTAGTTAAGCATTTCTCCCCTCATAGCAAACACAAGCTCAAGGAACATCCACCAGTGTTGATGAGAGACCCTGAGAGTGGAAAAATTGAAGGTCCTTACAAATTAGTGACATGGGGAAGAGGATACGCTTGTGTATCAACACCCCTGGGTTTACGGTGGGTCCCACAGAGGTGGGTAAAACCGTACATTGAAAAACATCCCACAAGACCCCCTGATATTTCAGTGGCAGAAGTTTAAAGAGCAAACAGGTATTTGGGTGGAGAAGGAAATCCAGATTCTCCATTCTACCCTGATTTTCCTTTGTTGAATCTGTTTATTGATGAATTCAGCTAATGTTTTTTGTTCTTTGTTAATCTGTATTTTAGGAAGAAACCATCCCCGGGGATTTTCGGGATGGCTGTCTTCTGTTTTTTGGACTGTTTTAGGGTTTTTTGCAATTGTTGTTGTTGTTTTGATTATGTTTTTTGTTTTGTAACGTTGGTGTGTTACCATCACCACCAAGTTAATTTCTCCTGCACCTCAGATAAATGCTGTGGAATTCCCAAATCCCAACACACCCCAAACCCCTTCCCCTTGGTTTGAAGAAGTAAAACCGAGTTCCCTTCCTTCTTTTAGAAAAAATTAGGGGGAGATGTAGTAGTTGATAGCTTGAAAAGTATTTTTTCCCATCTTTTAGTTGTGATTTCCCCCCCCAGCTTCTCTTTCTCCTAATTGTTTACCTGGCGTCAAGTTACCATGGTTACTGAAGTTTTTCTCCTCAGCTCCACGGCGAGAGGCCCGATAGAGTAAAGAGAAGACCGTGCTGGCATTTCCAGCTGCTTGAAGTTTCTTTAGCCCAGGAAAGCACGGGGTTGGGAGAAGAGAGACCCTTCTTTCCAACACGGAAGTTTCTAACTCTGTTTTTCCTGTCCCAGAATGCCTCTGAGCTATGGAAGCTGGGAGGGCATGCTTACCTTCCCTTCCCTTTCTTTCCCCCCTGTGTTGCCAGGAAACCAAGCCCCCCCCTCTCTCCCCTTCTGCCCCTCTGTGGAGACTACTCCTACACCTCTGTGGGCATTTGAAGAAGTTGGTGTCTGTTATTTCTTATCTTGGTGTGTGTAATCTTGATTTGTAGAAAGTTTGTAAGATGTACTAACTGAGAAAAATAATTGGTTCTCTCTCTGATGTTCCCTCCCTCCGAGAAACCCTGTTAAAAGAAACCCCCCAGACCCCAAATCCTTTGTCTCTCGTCCTTTGGATTCCCCTTCACAGAAATTAACTGTGGAATGCAAACCAGAGAGAGAGTCCCCCCCTGATTTCTTTACTCGCTCTATAGACTTGAATTCTTGAAGAAAATCAGTGAACCCCACAAACATATGCTGGCTCGAAACTCGAGTGAAGAGAAACCTCATCACTGAGCTAGCCGGGCCACACTCGAGAAGATCGAGTCATATCCTCTCCATCAATTTTGAGAGAGAACATTTTTATATGAAAATTGAGGAATAGGTTACTTAATTCCTTTTTTCTTCCACCTGCTAGTAGTATGGGTGGTTTACAGGGCTTTTCATAAAATAACTGATTTTTATTAACACCATGCCAGATCAAAATCTACCTGTATATTTAGTGACAATTTCAGGTTAAAGAAAGAAATACCCAGTACAATAAATGGCAATAACCACTATCAATAATAAGGGAAAAGACTGATTTTTAAGCCGTACATTTATTATTCTCATGGTACTTAATTCAGTCATCAGTATTCAAATTCATTGACATCTGTGGGAGCTCAGAGTGCTCAGCAACTTGCATAAGTACCCAGTAAATTGCTAGATTGAGCCTTAATCCTGAAGACAATGTTATGGGTGAGGGAAAAATCTAATTATAGTAAGATTATTTTTTTTCATGTTTATTTACTATAGGATTTGAAAGCAAGATCACACCATTGACTTCAAACTATAATACAATCAAATTCAAGAAGTAACTACAAGTTGCTTTGTAGGTCTGATCTTCATAGAAGCTTTCTATGAATTATGAGTCAAGAAGAGATAATGAATGTTAACACATCTCTGAGGATTTAAAAAAAATGTTTTCTAAAATAAACTTGCATAATTGCGATTAGTGACATCACTGCCAGGGCCCCTAGTCGAATGCAGGAGTAGGGTTGGCTGCTGATGGCTGAATTTCCACGATTCACAGGTGTGTAACCGTGTGCCCAGGCCTGGTTATGGTCTGCCACACAGATTCAAGCCAGGAGCTCCGTGGTGCTTATGCAGCAAGTTTTCCATGCAGTTTCACAGGCCAGGTCCCACTAAACTGAGTCAGGAGTTGTGTGAAACTCAGCTCAGCTAGACGTTGTCTTTTGCAACAGTAAAAATAAGAGGACTTAACTGCTGAGTAAAACACAGATATAATGGTTCTCCCATCTGTGTCTGCTGAAATGAAGCCTGCTCTTAAGACTTTTAGCCACTTCAGTGAAAGGAAACTTCCAGCAGAATATGAAGCAACTTGTCACGTTGCAGCCCGATTTTCAGGGAATACAAACATCTGGTAGTTTGCCTAACAGAATGAATGAAGTAGACACAAACACAGCGGTTAAAGTACTACTAGAAGGAGCAGAACTTCTCCTTCTTGTTATGAAAACAGTAACAAATAAACTGAGGGCCTGATTCAGTTATGTTCCTAACCATATGAATACTATTGTATACTGCATTATCAAAACTTTAAAAAAACCTCATAGAGATAAATATGAAGATAGTTTTTCTTCTCCTTACTTAGTAGCAATGCAAAATTCTCTTACTGAAACTATTACCAGAAGCTTCACATCAAAACTTGAAAGAATAACGCTTTCTGAGGAAAAAGCAGTCCAAATGCATAATGGCTTTTAAAAATAGATTTTATTTTTTAAGATTTTTTTAGAAAGCGTCCAAATACTTACATGAGGTTGAGAACTGTTTGTTGTGGGGATTTTTTCTAATTTTCTATACATGGCTACATTTTTTTTTCTTCTGTAGTATTCCCTACCTTAACGGCATAAACTAAAGATGAACTAGTAATCTATGAGCAAAAAACCCCTTAGAATATAAAACAGTTTTTCTTTTCAGTCTTTGAAGAATTACATTCATAGATTCATAGTATGGTTTGAGTTGGAAAGGACCTTAGAGACAAGTTAGTTAGTTCCAACCTCCCCTGCCATGGGCAGAGACACTTTCCACTAGAGGTTGCTCAAAGCCCCATCCAACCCGGCCTTGAACACTTCCAGGGATGGAGCAGCCACAGCTTCTCTGGGCAATCTCTGCCAGTTGATTGAGAACACTGGTATTTAAAAACATTCATGTAGACCTGAGAAATAAAATTTAAATGCAAATAAAAAATAACTAGCTAAATTCTACTACTATTTAGTATAACTTTGCAAAGAAAAGCTTTCCTTTTAGGTCACAGATCAGAAAACACCGCATCTCTTCTAAACAAGTACTACAGGATTTAACAAAGTCATCTAGTTGGTTTTTAAATTTCTTATTTTCAATGGAACAAAGGTGTACTATATGCAGACTGACTAAGTTTCACTGTGTTGTATGGGATAATCAAAATGAGGATCCAAAAGACCTGGCCAAGGTATCAGTGCTCAGTAATATCCTTCCCACATGTGGCTATGAAAAAGCACCTGAAAAAAATGGAAACCCAAGATATTCCCAAGTCACTGGAAGCAGCTTTCATTTTTTGCAAACAGGTTTTGTCTACACCACTTTTCAGGGTTTCAGGAATCAAAATATGAATTAAACATGAAAATAGGTACTCTCAAACAGCAGGGATTTTGCAACCTGTTTCTCAATCCATTTCTCCATCTTCTAAAATGCACAAGAGTTATTGCAATGAAAGAGGCAGCAATGTTTCAAAACAAATCCCTTTAGAGACTTTAATCTGAGGAGAGGAGATTCAAGGTCTGTTGCCAGCAGTAGGAGATAATCTGGTAGGGTTGCATGAAAAAGTTGCCTGAGCTGTAGATAAAAGACTAACTCCTGCTGCGGAACATCATACAAATGCTGAAGATGCTGAAAAGATGCCAGAGCTCCCTGGTGATGAAGGCTGGAGACATGAAGTACACACCACTGTCCTGCTGAGCAGCAAAGGAAAACAATTGCAGGATTTGATCAAGCACAGCTACAGTAAATGCCAGTGGGGACCCTTCCTCTACAGAACTGTCAGAAAACATGGCCATTTGCAGAAAGCCTTCACTACAGTGATCACTCCTTTGTTTAGCAAGAGTGAGGATGACTTAGATGGGGAAGAAATACAGTTGTTTTTTAATAAATCATCTGGTTAAAGAGTGAATTTAGCTCATGAAAAATAACTCTGTAGCTAAAGCTCACAGACTGTCACCGTTGTTTAGAGACCTTTACCATAACTGATAGAAAAATGAAGAGGTTTAAAACATCATGCATTTAGAAAGCAACGCTGAATGAAGAAGCTATTTACAATAGTATAATACAGATAAAAGACAATTATGTAAAATAAATTTGCATATAAGCAAACACATGGGTAATGTGAATGGTTCAAAAATGAAAGCAAGTGACAGAGATATTGTGTTAGTAACAGTTTTCTAGCTTTTTAGATGTTCTGCCCTTTCAGCCTTGTACTAGTCAATCTGGCAGAAAAAATAAAAAAGCATGGAAGATGTACTAACCTCTAGAAATCTCAGCAGATTCATAGCATTAAGACTGTGTTCCAGATGAATCAAAATAACTGTGATTTTACTTTTAAAAAAAATGTACTATTGAGATAACGTTTAGGCTCATATTTGGGGATTGGTGAGGTTGTCAGTAAACAGTTATGCTGGTGAATATGGGGAGATGTTAATTACATTTATCTTCACAGAAAACAAATGTGTGCTGATACATTTCATATATGGATGAAATAAACTCTTAAAAAAAAATCCCAAACCCCAACCAAAACCAAAAATTACAATGCCTGCCAACACACACTCTCATTCAACATCATAGTGCTTAGGAAGGCCAAGCACTAAAATCAGTATGTATCTTCATCTTTTTTATTACTGTGCCAGTAGTAATCAACAGTACCTACAGCTCCAGGAAGTATTTCAGCTCTGGGAGAAATTGCATAGAGAAGCAAAAGACATGATACTAAAATATGCATGAAATATGCATGAACATGATATGAAAAAGCTTTTATATGAATTTTAAAATCACATTCGTGTATAATTCTGTAAAGTCAATTTAGGCTCAAACACCTAATTGTTTCAAGCCATAGTGGGGTTGCTGTTGAAACATATTAGCTCCACTTGAGCACAAA
The DNA here is from genome assembly GCF_030490865.1 of Poecile atricapillus. Lineage (NCBI taxonomy): Eukaryota > Metazoa > Chordata > Aves > Passeriformes > Paridae > Poecile > Poecile atricapillus. The sequence continues at coordinate 82,212,082 of NC_081289.1, read as the reverse complement.
GAGCCATTCTCTGGGCAGTTCATTAAAACCTACCCTTTCTTAAGCTCAAAGAGACTTCTGACTACTTAGATCCCATGGGAAACATTAAAAAAGAGGAAGCTAAAAAAAAACATAAGAAAAAAAACACCAACCAAACAAAAACCAACCTAACAAACAAACAAAAAAGAAACAAACAAAAAACCAAACCCCACCAAAAAAAACCACCTACAGAGAAAAATCATAGCATGTCACAACACTTAGTAATAGCTAAAAATGCAGTAATTTTAAATAGTATGCATTAGCTTGATGGGATAAATATTCTGAGGTACTCAAGACCCTTAGGGAAAAATGTCACAGTGATAAGTCATAGTATGAAATTGCTATTTGAGTGCTATTTGATTTACTGTAATTTACTGTTAAACCCAGGAGTTTCCCAAAGCAATCAGTGTATGGTTTAAAGGATGCACCAAGGACTTGAGATGTGAAATATCCAGGAACAGCAAGAGAAAAACACCCTCAGACAATGTTCTAGTTAATTCCATCTACCATATATAAAAAAATTATGGGGGAAGTATGAGGAAAGAAGCACTGAGGGTGACACATACCCAGAAAATTCTGCATCCAGCAAACTGCAGTTCTGCAAACTAATACAGCTATATAAATTATTTTTGGGTGAGCTTACACTTGCAAAGAGCTGAAGTGCAGGTGGAATGAGACCCCACTCAGTCATGCTCACTACATGGCTGTTGCATATAGTCAAGAAGATAAATTTTGTCTTGCTAAACGGAGCTGGTCGGGAAACAGGGAACCTGGTTTGGGGAATGCTCTTATGCTTGGACCTCTTCATGTCGTTGCATCCTGGCCTTTTAACACCTTTCTCATGCTTGTGGGCCAACCTCTCTCCCTCCTCCCATCAACCTCCTGAGCAAAGAACTTCAGCATAGCTGTCTTGCCTGGCCTTTTAAAAGCAGACACTATTGTGGAGTGGGACTTAATGCATCCAGCTTCAGTTGCCTTTAATTGAATTATGCGGCCAAAGTTGGCTGCTATAGGCACCCGACACCATTGGTGATGAGAGAGATGCACCAGCAACTAGTGGTGCACTGCAGCTCCTGATTATAAGCTAGAAGAAAATATGTCTTTCTCTATAAATTATGAAGGTGAGTCCAGAGTTTTGGCTGGTAATCACTTGATAGGTAGTTGTTTCACTAATTTGAAGTTAGTCCAAAGCACGTCAATCTAAAGCACAATCACGTGTTTCCACAGTAGAGGCAAACCAGCTCAACTTTCAGAAAACAGGGTATTATTTATTTAGAGTACACATCCCCATTATGTAACAGGCTGTATTTGCAAAATTTCCACTTGAAGATATGAGTAGTTTAAAGGCCAAATCCACACTGTACTCCAAATAGAAATTTTTGCCTATGACAAGTCCAAATCTCTTCTGCTCCCATGCTACAAGACAACAAGCCCTTGATCAGGCACAGGATTAAAGGGTATTAAGGAAATAAGTAGTGAGAAATTTTCAGAGCTCTGCTGTCCAAAGCCCACTAAAGGGGTATTATTTTGACTGTCACTTCTTATCCTTTCAGCAACACTATTGAACCCTCAAGGACTTTCTAGCTGATGTTCTTAGTCATGTAATTTAGTTTTAGGTAGTCCTGTGAAGAGCAGGGAGCTGGACTCAATCCTTATGTGTCCTTCCAACTTGACATGAGATTCTGTGAATCTTATACCTGGTCCTTGGTAGAATATAGTAATGCCCTTTGAGGTACAGATTAAAAGCTATAATGCTATTCATTCCCATCCTACAAGCTCTTGTTCTGTTTGTGGACCCAAATTCTTTCTTAAGTAAAATTATTTCCAGTAAAACTCTCTTGTGCACAATTCTGTATATTTTCTCCAACCAGTGAGCTAATCAGTATTTGTTCATCTACTTGTCTGCATTGAAAAATAAAATACTTGCAGAAGTTACCCAACACAGATTTTGTGTTATGAAAAGGGTCTTGTTATGAAAAAATTCTTTACCTGATCCATATTGTCAAAAATACAAACTGGCAAAGCTAACTATAATACCTGAAATACTTATACAGAAGACCCTGAAAGTCTCATAAACTTTGCTTCCACACCTCACTACTACATGTCTGTATCTTTTATTTAGCAATGACACTTTTATGACAAGTCATGTAAAAATAAATGTCTTCTGAGTGATTTTGAATATTTTGAATAGTGCTGGAAACAAGAGTTATTGTGATTGAAGAACTTCACTTAAGTTCAAGGAGCTCATTCTATATTTTTGAAGTAAACTTTGAACTGCCAGCCATGAAGCAAAATTATTTAAAAATAACTTGATGGGTGAGTGAACAGATGAACCAAGCCATCAATTTGTTGCTGCAAAAAAACCCACACATAACAGGGGTTGTCAATCAGGGCTGTCAGCAGGGGTTGTCAGCAGGCTGGCCAGGGCAGTGGTGGAGCCACCATGTCTGGAGGATTTAGGAGACATGCCGATGTGGCACTTGGAAAAGTGGTTTGGCAGTGGGCTTGGCAGTGTTAGCTGGACTCAATGACCCTGTAGGTATTTTCCAGCTTGAAAACTTCAGTGATTCTATATATTACTGAGGTAGAGGGAGGGATGGATAGAAGATGCTTCTGAAATACTGTGTCTTCTTTTGCACTTCCAAGTACAAGACAGAGACCAACGTTTTTGGGAATTCTGGAGGAGAGGGGGCACTAAGACAGGGTGCTGGAGTACAGTGACCATGGGTAAAGGCTAAAGGAGCTGAAATCGTTTACCTGAATGTCCTGGTTACAGGAGCAGGGAGCCAGTTTAGCACTATGTGGGTGTAACCAAGCTATACATTCCACCCCAGACCACCCACACCCCCTGTCATTTCTGGTGACCTGCCCAGAAACACCTGACACCTCAGGCTACAAGCTGGGTGTTAGATGAGATAAAGAGGCAACCCTTTGAGGCAGGGTAGGGTTTCTTTTTCCTTCACATCAAAGACTCAGCTGTAACTCCCCTCTGGGGAAGCATGGGCACATTTATACCCAGCCTGAGGGGTCATCTCTGCTAAGACGGGCCAAAATAAACTCAATGGCACTAGCATGACAGGCAGCTGCAATGACTTAGGCCATCAAAGACTCCCAGAAATATCCCAGGACTCACAGAATTATTACACCATCAATTGTGACACATCCCAACCAGGGGAAGGTACTAAGCTGTCCCACCTGAACCTGAGCATATATAATCTTTGGTTTGGGGACTTCAGACACCACTACTTGACAGATCCAGAGGAGAACCAGAACTTCAACAAGACTGCGATCACTGCTTTTTCAATATTGCAACCATCCCTTAAACAGGACTGCAACCATCACTCTGACCGATAGGGTGCCAGGTTGTGCTCAAACTTTGTGGGTTAGAACCAGTTTACTCTGGTTTTTTCCTTTGTATTATTGTGTTTATCATAAATTTATGTAATCCTGACCTGTAATCTCTCTTGAGGTAGTTGAGTGGGGCTCACTTCTCCCACCAGTTTACTTTTAAACCAGAACACTGAAGAAGCAAAGGCTTGAGGAGCACTTATCTGCTATATTCCACAACCAAAAGCGGAGTGACAGAGAAGATGGATCCTTGCCAGAGGTCCACCAAGGAAGAGCAAGAGTCAATAGTTACACATTACAAAAGAAGTAATCCAAGCTGTACACAAGAAATAACTTCTTCCCCTTGTGCATGGTTAAGCATTGCAACAGGTTGCCTAACGTGGCTGGAGTGTCCTTGTCCCTGGATAAAATATAATGTGAAAAAAAACCTGGTACCTCAGATCTACTACTACTGTTGAAGTAGAAAAGGAGATTGGAATCAACAGCTACCAGTGATTTCTCTCAAGCTGAACTTTTTTTATTATTATTTATTTATATTGTCTTTATGTCAAAAAATTTGCACGTTTGTATTTCCCATCAGTTCTTACATGTATTTTGCAATTGCTACTTCATTTTGTCTACAAAGCAAGACACATACATAAAATTTGTTATCACAAATTTCACTTGCCCTCTGGTTTCAACACACCATTAGTATTTCCTCACATTTTGGAATAAAGAACACAAAATTCAGGCTGTGAGAAGAATAATCTTCCTGAACACACCATCCTGCCAGTAAAAGAGGAAATTTCACCTGAGGAGCCACCATAAGCCTTTTCTGGAGGAGCTTCTTTAGCTGCACATGACAAAATACCCTTCTCAATGTTATTTTTAGGTTATATGATATTGAAGAGATACAAACAGGATTTTAGAATAATTTTCATGTAGCTTTGATGAATTTTAATAGAAATTGTGGAGTAGGAATTATTTGGTAGAGAATTTCTAGCATATACTGAAACAGCATGTGAGATGACAAGTAAATACTCTTCTCCACCAGTAGGCCAAAAGTTTCCCCATTCCATATTTTTCTTTAAAATTTTTCTATCCTAGGCATAAGCAAATATATTTTCCCCTACAAAAAGCAGAGAATCATGGAATCACAGAATATACTGAGTTGGAAGTGACTCACTAGGATCACTGAGCCCAACTCCTGGCCCTGCACAGCACCAGTGCCAAGAATCACAAGAGCCCAAGAGCATTGTCCAAGCACTTCTTGAGCTCTGTCAGCCTTGGTGCTGTGAGCGCTTCCTCAAGAGGGCCTGTTCCAGTGCCCAGCTGCCTTCTGGATGAAAAACCTCTTCCTAATATTCAACCTAAACCTCCCCTGACACAACTTCAGACCATTCCCCAGATCCTGCCTCAGACCACCACACAGAAGAGAGCAGTGTCTGCCCCTCCTTTTCCCCACAAGAGGAAGTTCCAGACTGCCATGAGGTCTCCCCTCAGCCTCCTCTTCTCCAGTTCTCCAAGCTGAACAGACCAAATGACCTCAGCCACTCTTCATATGCCTTCCCCTCAAGGGCCTTCGCCATCCTTATGGCCCGCCTTTGGACACTCTGTAACAAGTTAATTTCTTTTTTATATTGTGCTGTCCAAAACTGCCCCTCACACTCGAGCTGAGGCTGCCCCAGAGCAGAACAGGGCAGAACAATCCCCTCCCTTGCCAAGCTGGAGATGCTGGCCCTGATGCCCCCCAGGACACGCTTGGCACTCCTGGCTGCCAGGGCACTGCTGGCTGCCAGGGCACTGCTGGCTCATGTTCAACTTGCCACTGACCAGGACCCCCAGGTCCCTTTCCATGGAGCTGCTTTCCAGCATCTCATTCCCCAGACTGTCCATACATGCAGGGTTGCCCCATCCCAGGTGCAGAATCTGGCACTTTCCCTTGTTGAACTTCATATGGGTGGGGATTGCTCAGTGCTGTAATTCGCTGAATTCTCTCTTGCAGGGCCTCCCTGCCTTGGAGGGAGTCAACAGTTCCTCCCAATTTTGTATAATCTGTGAGCTTGCTTTGTATCCCTTCCAGTCCTGTGTTCTCTGCCCAAGGCATTTATGAAAATGGTGAAGAACACAGGGCTAAGATGGAGCCCTGTGGAACTCCACCAGTCACCAGTCTGATGTCACCCCATTCACTGTCACCCTTTGTTCCTGACCTGTGAGCTGGTTGCTCACCCACCCCATGATGTGTTTATCCAGCTCAGTGCTGGACATTTTATCCAGAAGGATACTGGGACAGAGAGCATTGAAAGCTTTGCTGAAATCCAAAAGGATTACATCCACAGCCATCCCTTCATCAGCTAGGTGGGTTACCTTGTCATACAAGGAAATCAGGTGTGATAAGCACAACTGCCCTCTCATGAAGCTGTGCTGCCTCTCACTGATGACTGTATTGTCTCTCAGGTGTTTTTCAATACCTCCCTGAATAATCTTCTTCATATCTTTACCAGGCATTGAAGTGAAACTGACAGGCCTACAGTTTCTGGGGTCCTTCTTCTTGCCCTTCATGAAAATGAGGTTATGTTCACCAGCTTCCCATCAGCTGGACATCTTCAGATTCCCAAGCATCCCAGAGAAGTTTTGCTATGCAACCAGTTAGCTCTGGGAATTCTTGGATTAATCCTGTAAGGCCTCATAGGTTTGTAGAGATGCAGCTGGAACAGCAGATCCCACACAACTTTAGAGTCGACTGAGCATTTATCATTTTCACAGCCATGGCCTCCAGCTTAGGGCACTGAAACTGCCTTGGTTCATCATCTGTGCTGAAGACAGAGGCAAATAATGCATTGAGCACCTCTGCCTTGTCCATGTCCCTGTGGGGGAGGTTACCATCCTCATCCTGTAATGAGCTGATGTTATTCTTACAGTGCCTTTTGCCATTGATGTATTTGAAAATTCTCTATTTTTTTTCCCCATGGTTTTGGCCGGCTTCAATTCCAGCTGAGCTTTGGCTATACCAATTTTCTCCCTACATTGGCAGCAGCATCTCTGTATTCCTCCCATTTCACCTGACCTCACTTCCACTGGGCACACACCTTCCATTTTTGCCTTATTTCCAAAAGAATATTTCTCTTCAGCCAAGCTGGTCTTTGCCTCACCTATAGCTCCTTCACCTGGTGACACAAAGAAAGAGACAAAGAGAGAAAGAGAGAAAGAAAGAAAGAGACAAAGAGAGAAAGACAAAGAGACAAAGAGAGAAAGAGAGAAAGAAAGAAAGAGACAAAGAGAGAAAGACAAAGAGAGAAAGAGAGAAAGAGAGAGAAAGAAAGAGACAAAGAGACAAAGAGAGAAAAAGAGAAAGAGAGAAAGAAAGAGAGAGAAAGAGAGAAAGAGAGAGAAAGAGAGAGAGAGAAAGAAAGAGAGAAAGAGGGAGAGGGAGGGAGGGAGGGAGGGAGGGAGGGAGGGAGGGAGGGAGGGAGGGAGGGAGGGAGGGAGGGAGGGAGGGAGGGAGGGAGGGAGGGAGGGAGGGAGGGAGGGAGGGAGGGAGGGAGGGAGGGAGGGAGGGAGGGAGGGAGGGAGGGAGGGAGGGAGAAAATATTACTTTTATTTTATTACTTTTTAAAAAAAGGTTTGTCTTGTAGGACAGAAATATACTTTTTTAGGATTTGTCCCTGCTCCAACTCAGCATAGAAATTTAATGTTATATTAGTTAATTAGTTAATTACTCTAGCATCTTATATCTCCAGAACTCAATAGGTCCAGCCAGTACGCAATTCCTCTCACTCTTATTGCAGATGGTCAAATTATATTTTATTATTCCTTTGGGGGAAAAACCAGCAACTTTATGAGACTCCCTAATTTACTTTGTACAGTCTTCTAAAGTTCACAGTTGCAACCTCTCTAGGTCTTAACCTCTGATAACAATTTTTAATAGCAAAAATGCTCTCAAATACTTGTATTTTTAAAAATTACTCAAGTAGTTACATTCAAAGCTTTACATTCACCACAAATGGAGTTGATTAAGAGTCTTAAATTTTGCTGTGCCACATTCATTAAGAAGGGAAACACAAAATTTAGCTGCATTTTATCCTTGTAAATAACTGTATCACCCATTTTCCACAGTATAAGTAACATGCTTGCAATAAACACATTCTTCTAAAAGATTTAAAATCACAGTAAACCAAAAACTATAGCTTATTGTCTGTTTTTTATTATCTGTTATTACTATACCTATACAGTATAAATACTGCATATACAGTATATACAACATACTGTAGTTATGTAAGACTAAATAATACCAGTGGGATACATATGAGAACAATATCTTCGTTCTCTAATGATGTACTTTTAAATTTCATTAATTATATTCCAGAACCAATATTCAGTCGTCTGTCGTGGGTTTAGAAATGGTATTCCCCGATTTAGTGTTCCCAATGAAACACTCCAGTCCATGAGTCACTTATTTGCTCCCCCTCCCTCCCTCCCTCCCTCCCCTCCCTCCCTCCCCTCCCTCCCTCCCTCCCTCCCTCCCCTCCCTCCCTCCCTCCCTCCCTCCCTCCCTCCCTCCCTCCCTCCCCTCCCTCCCTCCCTCCCTCCCTCCCTCCCTCCCTCCCTCTCCCCCCTGAGGCGGGATGGAGAAGAGAATTGGAGTCACAAAGGGTAAAGGTCACAGGCTGAGATAAGAGCAATTTATTTGAAACAGCAATGGAACAGTGCAACAAAACTGCAACAGCAACAATATTAAAGACAGAATGTACAAAAATGTGTACAGAGTGTACAGCTTGTACTGAAGTTCCAACATGCTCAGCACAGCAGTGCCTCAGCAATGGTGTGACTTCATTCAGGACCGTGGCAGTTCACTGTCATTCTCCACTCTCCATGGACTTACACACTGGCCATAAAGGACCATGAAATAGTGAGTGAGCCTTGCTGGCCACTCCCTGGCTGTCAAGGACCAATATCACAGCTGGGGTTCAGAGTCCTGGCTGGTGATGTTATCGATGGTGCACTGCTGTGGGAGTGCTTGGTACCTGTTGCTCTTCAGCCCTCAGCAGAAGGATCCTCTGAGAGAGCAGACAACCGTATTCAGCTATTTAATTTCTCTGTCTCCACAGCAGCTCTCCCAAAAGCCCACCATTCCCTTTTTGAATCCTTGAAATACCCACTCCTGAGGTAATCTCTGCCAGGATGAACAGGGCATGGGGTGTTTTTGCCATTCATTCCCAGTCAGGTTCATTTCAGATTCTAGAACAGTCATGTGTTGGATCCCTGTCAACTCAGAAATAGAGATGGATTCTGCTCCTATATATCTTGATGGCATTAGGATACATCATGCACCTGTGTCAACTAAAGATTTAGGTTCTTGTGGGTCTGATGCACCAAGCCATTGGATCCACACAGTCCCAATAGATCCTTTTCTCCACACAGCTGGAGACAGGGCCTTTCCTAGTTCTGGTCATGGTACTTGTTGCTGTTTCTACTATTTGTTGCTATATGAACTGGAGATCCTTACAAGGGGATTGGCAGTAACATCAGCCCTTTTATTCTGATGACTTTCTCACTTGAAACTAGAGCTGCATTTGTTCTTGAGTTTCTTGTGGTGGTTCTTCTTCCTCTCAATTCACATACCTGTGCTGCCAGGGCAGAGGTGGGTTTTCCATCCCACTTCCTCACATCCTCTCTGTGCTCGCACAGCAAAAAACACAGGTTACCTTGTGGTTTGTACCCTCTCTCTTGAACAGAGGGCTACTTGCTCCCAATAGCAGAGACTCTGCTCCATACTGGAGGGGCATGGGACATTTCCACTCTAATCTGCTGAAGCCTTTCAACTCTGTCCACCGTCTTGGACAGTCTTTTCACACACAAGAATCAGGGTGGAAAAAAGGGAGGAAAAAGATGATCATCACATTGCTGTAGCTAGGTAATCACCTGAAGCTCTTTGTTCACGGACATCAGTGCCAATGAGTTGGTGTACGATGATCATGTGCTCCATACAAACTTCTGCCACGTGGATTGTGCACACTGGACCTCATCTGCATCTACAGGGGACTGCTCATTATTTGAATCCCTAGAGACCACCTCCAGCACAGTCAGTTCTCTGAGGTACTGGGTGCTTTCTCCATGGTGTCTCACCTGCCTGGGTGCACTACTAGATCATCCTTCAGAGAGTAGTGCACATCTTGACAGGAGTCATCACCAAAGGCTGAGAGAGCTTCTGTCCTCTTCCCAATCCCATTGTCAATGCCCACATCCTGGGACGTGGGATCATGGCTGCTTGGCTGCATGGGCTGTTCCTGCAGTTCAGCTGCAGTTTGAGTGGCCTCAAGTGGTGTTGGTCTGATTTCCTCTTTCTCTCCCTGAAGGCGCTATCAAGTGATGAGCAGCATCTGATAAACAGTAGCCCAGCTATAGACCACAGATCATCTACCTAGAACTCATCAAATATTGAAATATTTTTTGCTGCACCATTTGGTTTCATAAAGGAACAATTTCCTTTTTCAGAGTTAACTAAATGATCTGCAAAATACAGAATTTGGACTCCTTTGGAGTTTTTACTTTCTCTATAATTTTTAGCTACCATCTTCTGGTTCTGTTTTCATTTCTAGTATCATGAACTAAGAGTTAATGAGGTTACACATGAAATTCTATTTTGTGAGGAGCATGAGGACTGTTAGACACTAATGCTGGTTAGAGGAAAAAGTTGGTGAAAGCTCAGATCTAAGTTTCTCTCCAAGGCTAACTGAAAAAGTGAGAACTGATAATTAAAACTGATTGATTTAGACTCTCCAGGAAACACCACACTGTAAGCAAGTCACTTAGGGGGTATTACCATACCCTTAGAAATTATGGCCATGAAAAAAATATTGCATTGCAGATATATTTTGTAAGACTCTACGTGTACTTTTGATTCCTCTCAAAGAGGCTGCACTTTGATTTAGCATATTAAGAAAAGAAAACACCTACACAGCTTGACACTTTAAAGACTTAGTACTAGATGTTGGATAATCAGGAATTGTTTTGTTTTTAAATTACAACTAGAAACAGCAGTATAACTCTCAAGTCAAGAGACAGGAATTGCTGATGTTAAAAATCAGAAGTATTTCGAAATAATTTATAGCACAGTATTGTAAGATTTAAAACATAATTCTTAGGAAGATATACTGCTGTACTGAAATTCCACTTACATCATGCCCAAGTCTTTAAATGCCACATATCTAAAATTTTACTTTCAGCTCAATAAAAAAGTAGATTGATGATACATGTTGTCACACTGAGTCCCACATTTTTCTAAAGCCTAATAGAAATTAACTGCCTTTGCAGAAACTGTGTTAGCATGTTTGTCAACCCCCACCTTCATCATAAGGGATGGGAGCTTACTCTGAGGGTCCTAACAGGACCTGTCTTGGACATATGGGAGGCATGATTGTCATACAGCTGGCTAGAGCATTCCAACATCCTGTCATAATTTTTAGGCGAGAGTAAAGAATTGCCAATTTTGTAAATAATTTAAATCTTTGGCTCTTTTTCTGATCCTGGAGGGGGAAAGCACATGCATGTGTCTGATATCAATCTGACCTACCCTGTTCTACATAAAGAAAAACAAAACTCCAACTGATAATTTGGGTGCTCTCTGCTGAACTTTCATAAGATGGTTCCTTATTATCAGTGCTCACTGCACACTTTATTTTTGGTGAAGAATGACAAACCCAGCTTGGCAATGGATGAAGGGTCTGTGAACAGCTGACTGTGGTTGCTTCTTGCCAAAGGAAAAAGGGGAAAAAAACCTGCAGAGCTCTTTTACACTAGCTTGATGCATCATGTTTGGATCAGATTCCAGCACAGAGGTGGCTCTGTAAGTATCACAGCCTGTGTATAATGTCTACATTTAGGATTATATTTTGAAACTTCTGCTATTCTGACACACAGAGTGGTGACTGGGGGAAGGGAAGAAATCAGGTACAGAAATGCAATGTTCCAAATGGTCTCCCCTGCCTTCTCATGTCAGGAACCATTCTCCTCCCCAATCTAAGCTAAAGTTTCTTTTATCCATATAGTGCTACCTCAGAAATGGGTATCAGACCTCCTTTCCTACATTATTGGTTTGTAAAATCTCCTCTGGCCCCAAAAATCTTGAATATCATACTCAAATAAAAAAAAACAACAGAACAGAAAACAACTCCTTCTCAAAATAATGGGTAAATGGAGCCTTATTTTTCCAGCAGGAGAGCTGCACATTTTGCCATTTTTGGGTGTGGAGAGTACCGTGGTGAAGGCAAGTGACATGTGCTCTAAAAAGGCAATTAAATAGGTGGGAAAATTATTCATTGTGATTAAAAGAAAAGACTGAGCTCTGCCATGTTTCCAAAACTTATACATAAATTTCAGAACACATATACAAAATATATTTTAATATGCATGCTGTGTCTCAAATCCTACCCCTTCCTATGCCAGTCATTCTTTATGAACTTGCTGCAAGCAACTCAAAATTTTAGAAGTTACAAATCTTTCACAGGAGTTTGCTCTACACTCCTGGATTTAACAAAGGCTTGGTCTTGCTGTCTTGTAGAGGCATTAAGAAGTTAAACATTGCAGCTTCTTGCTGTTTGGTATCACAATAACTCTTTCGGATTTAATCCAGAAGCAACATATGGGGAGATGAAGAGTAGCAGCAGATGGGCAGAGAGACAAACTACATTGTTGAGACAGGAGGAAAGATGAAGACAAAAGTAATGCAAAGTAAAATACAGAAATACAGTGGCAGCAGAGGAAATCCCACTTCAGTAATAAATAAAGGAGAAAAGTGAATGGGAAAAAAACAGAAAACTATATGATAACAGGAAAAACACATAGCAACTGAAATGTGTCCCAAGGGACAGTGTAGGCAGAAAACACTACACTACATCCCAAAAAAAGGAAAATTAGGTAAAAAATAATGTCAGCACTCCTGGGAAAATCAGGCTGACAGGTAAATGAATTGTTGAACATTGGTAGCTGTAAAATAAAAATAACACACCAAGAAGTATCCTTTCTTCCATTTCCTCTACTAGACCAGGACTGGCAGTGTGAAGCTGTATACATACAAGATGAATCACAGACTCTTTCTCTGACAAGGTTTTTGTTTAATTAACCTGAAAGAAGCATAACATGACAGAGACAACTCTGGTTACCAATAAAACAGTATCTGTTTTCCTGCCTTCTTCTGTAGTGTACACATGCACTTCCATCTCTGCATATTTAAGGCTACTCCTGTGGGCTGTGCTGAAGTTTCAATCCCTCAGTGAGGTATTTCTTGTACCTCTTCTGCCTGCCTTCTAAGCTCTTTTAATCTCAGGAGCCAGCTGCAGTTCTTGTGCAAGAGCCTGCTCAGGTCTTGCTATTGGAGAAGAATATTTTAGATCTTTCCAAATAAAAACTACTGCACCTCTCTTGAACCTTGTGAGTTTCAATAATTCAAAGGCAACATTTTTTGCATCTGAGATGCAAAAACATCCTGCATATACAGGTGACATCCACAACTTTAATCAGGCAAAGTAGTAAGCTGATGCTGTAATTCCTTTTATGCTTTTATGCTCTCCTCTAATGCCATCTAACTCAGCTCAATCTCCATGGTACCACTTATCTGCCTTTAAAAAACTTTTTTGTTGGCTTCTTTTTATGAAATGAAGGGTATCTGTTTGAACCCTAATCAAGGACATTCTTGAAGTATGTTTCTTTTATCTGTCTTATTGGTGGCAATTCCTGTTACAAATCTTTTATTGAACCTAAACAGCAATAAAAAATTGAATGCACTCAATATGTTTTAATATTTTAGCTGAAATCTAGTGAATAAACTATGGAGAGATGAAGAGAACTTTTTAAAAAAAACAGTTATCTTTGCAACTCAAGTGTGCCATAAACAGTTGTAGAAAATCAGACTTGTTCAGAAAGCATTTGCTTGGAAAAGCAATCATCAACCTGTTCCTCTGCCTTGCAGGGACTATCAGGGATTTCCTTCAGATGAGGCTCAATAACACTTCAGCCTGAGAACTCCTGTAAACCAAAGTAAGTAACAACAGTAGGAAGAGTGTCTGAAGCCAAAATCAAATAAGTGCATACAAATCATGGAACAGAAAAAGTAAATGAGTATATAATAACACACCAGAAGTAGCTAAACAAATGAGAACAGCATGCGTAGGAAAGAATCTGAAATACTTAAGTTCTAAGTAAATTATTCATACTCCAAGCTTACTATTACTGGTATGCAAATAGCAGCAGTACTATAGCACGTTTTCTGAAGGATTCACTCAGAGCTTTGTGGTCCTGGCTACCTAACTGCTGCTGCTCATAAATGCCAAACATGGGGCAAGGCGGTTTTGCATATACTAAAATATGTATGCCTACAAATTTGCTTTTTCCTTCACACTAGTACAAGTTAAGCTGCTGCTGAGGAATTAACTTTTTGAGGCAGAGCATTTAAATATCAGCAGTTAATACCATCAGTTTCAGAGCAGAATATTACTAGGATATACTTGATTTAAATAAGCAGGATATCCTTAATTATGGTAAAAATACAGACATGATTTTTACTAAAGAACTATTCCACTATATAAATACATAATAAATTAAAATTTATTTGGGTGCATTTCATCAAAAATAATCCTTAGTGAGGGACAACCTTGACCATTTAAGGCAGAATACAGTTTGATTCTGTGTGATATTTTTCATGTTTTTATAAGCTCATTTTGGAGAAATTAGACAGTTATCCCAGACCATCACAACAGAGATGAGTACACAATCAAAATAATGCAAGAAATGTTTGCTGAATCATTTGCCTGACGAGAGAGCAGAAGAAGAAAGAACTAGCCAGACAAAGTTGATAAGGAATGGCTGAGAAGATGCCATTTGCCCAGTGTGAGAAAAATTAGTTCCTGAAATGGTTACAGTAGGACAAAAAATGTTTTTGTCCATTGGAGTTACTGACTCTTTAGAGTACAGAGCAAGTCAAGAGCTGTTTGGACAGAACCCTGCCAGCATTGAGCTAGAAGGGCAACTAAAAATTGTGTTGCACTTTGGGCTTTGATGCACTGTTTACTCAAAAACCAGGGCAGTTCTGTTTGCTTTTTCCTTTATATTGTATCTTCCATTCAAAGGACACAAGGTACTTTACAAACACTTGTTTCATTTCAAGTATAGGTCCCATCAGCGGTTGTTTTCTTTTGCATCTTTACTGTGGGTTCCATGCATGTGACATGTGCTTTGCATACAAGTTTCATTCCATCCATACCTTCCACCACTGTCGGTCATCATTTAGAACTCATAAAAGTAAAGGTTCAAAAAGCAAGCTTGATGTTTTGCCCAGGACTTTTACTGTTCCTATCATGACAAAAGTAATGTTGACCAGAAGTATCATGACCTATAGAATTTGACAACTTCTTTGCCAAGCTAATTTCTTGCTCATTTTACATATCTAGAAGACTAGAAAAAATGCTAAAATTTTGCTTTTTAATAATATACATCACAGGGCTCCATTTTTATACTGATGTATTTTTCCTACAGAGTCTTTACTGGAAAATCTACCTCAAGTGCTTTAAGGTAACACAAAAGCAACCACCTATTTTCACTGACAAGCATTTGGAAGTTTAACTTCATTCTTTAAATTGTACATATATGAAATGCCTCTAGGGAACTGAGTATCAATGTGATAATGTAACAAACAGAATAAATCTAAGTAGCATAGTAAGACCAAGACAGATTTTTGCCCCATATGGGTTTTTGCAGGAAAAGTAGACAAAATGTGTTTTGGGAGAAAAATGTGTGTGTGTATGTGTGTTTGTGTATGTGTGGTGTGTGTGTGTGTGTAATTGGACTCTGATAACAACAAAGAAATTTACATTGACTTAGTTTATGAGATTATTAAGGAGGATCTGCAATTAAGGAAGGAACCTTATAATCTTGTCCCTGCCAGGACACCTCTCACTAGCCCAGGTTGCTAAAGGTCTTATCCAACCTGGCCTTGAACACATGTAGATTTGGGGCATCCACAATCTCCCTGAGCAAACTGTTCCAGTGTCTCACCACCACCACCAATTTGTTTTTGTAAAAACAAATTCTTTCTAATACCTAACCTAAATTTCCCCTATTTCAATTGTTACTCTTTTCTCCTTGTCCTATCACTACAGTTCCTCTCTGGCTTCCCAGCAGGTCCCCACTTCAGGTACTGGGAGGAACTATGAGGTCTTCATGCTTCTCAGTAAATCTGAATATTTCCGTTATACCACACCATTCTGGGTACTTGCCTATTTCAGAAAGCCAAGACTTAGAGGCTTCTTTGTTCTCTGTAGAACATATCTAAGTATTTTAATAATTTTTTTATCTTAAGGACTCAAATACCATTAGTTTAATTATTATATGCCATTTTAAGTCTGCCATTGTCTCTTTACTGATACCCTGCAGCAGATAGTTTTTTCATCTACAGTAAAAACATTTTCTCAATAAAACTGTTCCTTTAACAGGATTGGCATTGGAAAATTCTTTCATAACACCTGTTATCTAAGGAATTTTTTTTTCCTTCAATCTCAGGCTGTAAATACTATAAATTAAGGGGTTTACATAAACTCATATGCAAACTCCCTCTTTCCACTTAACTTCACACTACCACCCCTTTCTTCAGGAACAGCAATGCTTCCTTGGGCAGCCAAATTCACTACAATTCTTCTTTGAGGTTTTGGTACACGTCCATATTTTTTTAGTCCCCGAATTAATGATGGAATCAGGAAGATTCTTCTGGTCCTCAGAGAAAAGCAGGCGTCTGGATCTCTCCATGCTGGTCTTTTGGTCTTTTGCAACCTCTTTAGAACCTACAACTTCTAACACTCTCTGGTGTTATCCTAATTGTCCTAAATGGTGTTTTCCTACCAATGTATGTATGTATGTATGTATGTATGTATGTATCTATCTATCTATCTATCTATCTATCTATCTATCTATCTATCTATCTATCTATCTATCTATCCGTCCATCTGTCTGTCTATCCAGCTCTCCTATACATCCCAGTGTATCTCTAGTCTTCAGGAATTAAAAACCCCCCAAACCAGAGCATTATTAATTAACCTATATACCCATCTTTGTTCCCCCTAAGCTAAAACTAAACTAAAACTCCTAAGAAGCTCTCTTTCAAATGGCAAGCAAGGTATTAATATATTTTGTTCAAAATGTGTCTGCTGGCATTAATGCTCCTACAAGTACTTTAGCAGATGGCTGATGGTGACCAAGTCAGCTCCTCTGCTGAGGAGCAGCATGACCCCTAGATATTGAAGGCTAGCTTGGAAGTCTTGCTCTTCATCATGATGAAAGAGGGTAGTGGTTTAACCCCCAGTGGGGTGGTAAAAGGCACTACCATAGACCTACAGTATAAAGTCCGGAGATACACAACCACCCACTTTTTAAGGTCTAACTTGCTAATTAATTCTTTAACATTTAAGGCATTACTTATACTGTCAATACCCAGTGATGGACTAATTAACTTAATGTGTCACTTTCAGAATCAGTTCAAACATTTAAATAATGTGTCACATAAATTGTACTTTGGGCTATCTTCTCTGACAATTTTTAAACTCATATTTCTCCTTTTTATTCCCTCCCCCACTAGCTATTACAGTGATTCATTCCACTCATGGGCAGGACCTGGACACAGAAACGACACAGCAAGTACTCAGTCCTGCTCCTGGTTTTGGTTCGGGCACATAATAGGTGAAGAGTTGAGACGCAAGAGCGTTTTGCATATTTCTTTGTTGTTAACAGAAAAGAGGACCATCCCTAATGTAAACACAAAAGGACCATAATTACCAACAGCCCTGTTGCTTTCTCTAAAAGTAAAAACAATAGGAGCCCAGAAGTTTTTCATAGGCAATAAAAGGAGATCTTTTATAAGAATGAATAAGGTCCACAATGAGCTGTACAGGTAAATCCTGAGGTGCAAATCAACCTTGCTGCCATGGTGAGACAGGCAGAGTTGAGTGGAATCCAGCTGGGAGAGGCAGTCCTGGCAATGGTCCCATCTCTAGCTGCCACCAAGTTCCCCACTCAGCTGAGATGGTGCTGAAGGTGCTGCTCTTGGAGGTTACAAGATATTGACCCTTCTGTAAAATATGCAGGAGTGAAAGGCTGGGCTTTAAAACAGTGCTGTTTTTTGTTTTTTTTTTTACATTTAGAGAAATGCAGACACTCTCATTAACCACATCTGTATGACTAAAATGAGAGGAATAAAGGGAAATTCATAGTAGAGAAGGGGATAGCATGTTTGCTGGCAGTGCTGTGTAATAGGAAGATATATGCTTTAAAAAATTAGCAGGAAAAAGCCTGCTATATTTCAAAATATTCCAAATCTTTCATTGTTTTGGGAATAAATGATTAGAAAACACCAAGATACATGTTTTTAAAGGTTTTGATTTAATAACAGCATCAGATATGCGGCAGCTTGGAAAATAACAGGGACCACTCTTCCTCTAGCGGGTTCCATATTTATTACACACACTCCAGTATTTATATATTTCTACCGTGGGGAAGTTTAGGGAAAGTTTTGGGAAGGCACACAAGGAAAGACAAAACAGCCACCAAGCACCACAGACATGCCACTTCCCAGTGCTCTGGGTGGTAAAGGAAAACATTCAGAAATGTCTGGAGTCAATCCTTTGGTATGCACCTTTCCCAGGAGAACAGAGAGCCTTTATCAAAATCGAGATAAAGATGACTGGCCACTGCTTCTACAAAGAGTTCTTATCAAGGTCTGGATGGATGGCTGCAGCAGGCCTCTGCTTCTACAAGATACAGCAGATTGCTTTTGCTCCAGTATAGACTGAAGAAACCAGGATGACAAGGTGACAAAAACAAAAGACTGTAGCTAATGAGGCTCAAAGTGCCTCATCAGTTCAGACAGCAGCAGAAATAAAGATGGAAGTTTGCATGACAAATTTGGCAGACAATAACCTCAGTGCCAAAGCTGGGAGAAAAAACCCAATAAAAATGTATCACAAGCCAAAGCAAGAGCACAGCAAGGATGGTAGACACGGCATCAGCACTGTAACTGAAGAGAAAATTACTTTCTGTTTATTTCCTGTTGTCCAAACACAGACACATGTCATGGGGCAAGCAGAGAGAATTAAAATAATATATAAATTTGTAAACATATTTTTAGATTTGTCACTTTTAGAAGGGTCAGAACAAAAGGTTAGAACCTTTTGTTATCTTCCTACTGTTAGGATGTTTAGTTTTTTTGTTGAATCAAAGATCATGTTAAATTTTCATCTAAAAGCTTCAGTCAATAGAAATGGGCTCAATTTTTTTCTGGGTTTGCACTGAAACAGACTTCTTTCCATCCCCCTGGCTAAAATACACTTGCATAGAACCTCATCATGATGCTGATCTAAACATTTTCCTGAAGGATTGCTCTCACTTTTGATGGAAGTACCACCATGTATAAAACTAACTGGCAAAGTAAAACACACAGATGTATCAATGAGATTAAAAAAAAGCATTTGTTATTAGCACTTAAGTGCAGGAGACTTAGCAAACAAACACGCTGAAGTAGAAACACCAGTCGAGTTTTAGGAACAATATACTGTATGCAATCATAGATTTGTTAAGGTTGTAAAAGCCCTCTAAGATCATCAAATACAGCTATTAACCAGATCCAGTACTCTCATATAAAAAAAGAAATAATCCAAAGAACACCTCAAGATCTCAATTGCCTTCTTTCATTTTACAATCACTGAAAATTACTTTTAGGTTTTATGCTATAATTCTGGACAATTGTAAACACCAGAAACGGCACTTTGTTTTTTATGGAGGTCAACAGGACTTTTAGACTGCCTTTGTTTATGTGTGTCCTTATCTCATTGCACCTAAATCTTATGTGTTAATAGAGGATATTTTTTATTTACTATATTATATAAATAATATCAAGATATTTTTAAATGCACTGAATACTTTTTATACAGATGTTGATTTTACGCTTTCTTTCTGAACTCATATGAATACACAAAATGGGAATAGATCTGCACTGTCTGAAATACACACAATAGCCACCAGATGGCAATAAACCCTTGCTAATGAGCAAAACTGTGGCTTCACTCAATATTCAGTCTTCCTGAATTGCTGCCTTCCTTTCTTACAGACAATGGACATGTAAAAACAAACAAAAAAAAATCAGTCATATATCTCAAGGGCTATTCAAAATTTATAAGTATCTGAAATGAAAACTGTCAGTTTCAGCAATATTACCAGATTGCCTCATCATGAATGAGCTCAGTGAAACAGTAGTTTAATGCAGCACACCATAGATGAATATGGCCTGTAAATTTTAAGTATTAGCATAGCTCCCATGAATTGCCATAAAAGCTTTTCACAGTGTCTCACTTTCACCATATACTCATTCATTTTCTTCTTCTGTCATTCTTCTCTAAGTATTTCCTGAAATGTAATTAAATTAATAACACCAATCGTCGTGAGCTGAGAACAATTCACATGCTTCTTTTTCCACTATTTAGTAATCTCAGATACTACCAGTATAAGTGCTTGCATTGGGACGTACAGAAATACTATCATCTGTTTTAACAGTTCTCCCTTAAAAATAAGAATGTAATTATTTTAATATACAGTCAAAAAACATAAGAACTTTTTTTTCTCTTTAAAGACAGTTTCTTTTTCTCCCTATCACTTGTAATAACATCAAACATGTTTCATTTTCGTTATTTAATGGTTTTATTTAGGTACATATGCTGGAATCTATTCTTGGTGGGTGTACTGTCATGTATATAAGAAATTTGCTTCAGATTAAAAAGAGGGGAAAAAATCCATCTACAAAAAAAACCCACCCATGCTAGTAGATTAAAAAACTCTGGAATTTTCTCAGACTCACTCAATTATGCCACAGTTGCTAACTCTGCTTTATTTTCATGTAGAACTACACACAGTCATGCATAAAACCAAATGCGCTTATAGTAGCGCTTATGACAATAAATAGCTTTGCAGTTGAGAGATGATGTACATGAATTTTGCCAAAGACCTTGCCCTGGGACTTCTTGTTCTTCAGCAACTTTTCAAAAAAAACATTTCTTAAGCATTTTATCACTCAGGGTTAGTTTCATAACAATTTGTTTATGGCTGGGAAGGGCATTATGCTGAATTGCCAAACTATGTTACATTAATCAAGTTTGTCCCTTCATTATATTGCACTTCTTCTCAGCTAATGCTTCATGTACTCATGTAACTGTAGAATGCTAAGTGGGTTTACTCATTTTGTAATTAAAAAAAAAGAAAAAAAAAAGTAAAAAGAAGGAAATACAGAAAAAAATGCTAAAAGCATCCTGTCAGCTGCAGCATTAGGAGACGTGAAACTGTTGGGTGATTTAGGATTTTTTTTTTGTTGTTGTTGTTCCTCTGTTTCCTCAGCAGGAAACAGGGCTTTTCCCCTTTGCAATCCTTCCTGAGGATCACTTCTGAGGTCACAGTATCAATTAATTTTAAAAATTACTTTTTTGAAACAACTCACTGACAAACCCTGGCAAGGAGCTTGGGCTTAAATATCTGAGAGCCCTACCCCTGAGTTTGGCCCTAATGAATGAAAACATATGTCATGTTCATATGTCATATGTATGGAAAACATTCATCATGGTTTCCATAACTTAGCTGCTTAATACAACTCTAAATAAGGTCCATAATATTCCCTTAATCTATCCCTCTCTAAAGTTAGTTACTGCTCTGCTGCCTTCTTTGTGTGCCTCCTTCCCAAGAGATATTAATAGCAGTTTCAAAGATAAAAACTACTGACAACTCCATATGTTATACAGTAGCAAGATCCTTCCTTGACTGGTAGAGAAGTTGCAACAATTTTTAAGTTGCTGTTGAAGGAAAAATCAACACCCTTTACCAGCGAAGCACTATATCTTTTGGGACTCCTTCTGTGCACCAGCCACAATCAATCCAAGAAATATATCTGTGTGTCTCTTTGCCAGAGTGCAAGAAACTTCTCTTGGCTAGCAAGTAACATGGGTCATTAAAAATCGACATCTCTTTTCCTCTTTAAAATTGCTATTTTTAACCCTTTTCCATGCTGGGTAAAAAGGCAGTAGGTAGTACACCTGTTACTCTGATTTTGCCATGCAGGTGAGAGAAATCTAGCATAACGCTAAACTGCACGTGGTGACCCTCTTTAGTTTCAAATGAGAGGTGTGTTCATTTCTGTATTCAGTGTGTTTGTGATTTTAAATATCTCCAGCAGTCCAACAAAATGGCAACTGTCAATACCAGCAGAGTACCATGTTCAAACCTGCTCAGCTACATTATACTTCTCAATATAATTTTCCCATGCTACTGAAAAAGATTTTTCTTTTACAATCTCCAGAGGGTGTAAGGTTAACTCATGGGAGATACTTAAATCCATGTGTGTTAACAATTTGAGTGTCAAATGAGGTTATTCATTTATACAGAAACTTCAGGGGGAAAAAAAGCAGACTTAAGCTGCATCACTGGTTGGATATTAGGAAATAGATTTTTACTGATAGAGTGATAAAGCACTGGATCATCTGCCCAAGGGGTTGGCACAGTCACCATCCCTGGGTGTATTTAACACAAGATTGGATGTGGCACTCAGTGTCATGGTTTAGTTGAGGCGGTGTTAGGGCATGGGTTGGACTCAATGATCTTAAAGGTCTCTTCCAACCTAGTGATTCTGTGATTCATAACAACACCTCTGTACCAGTCATTAGCCTCACCTCAACCCCTTTTAACCACGCATAACATGCCTAGTTATAAATCTGGTCAGCCAAGGAGATATGGATGTTCACAAAGATTCTCTGCTGAAGGTCAGAGGAGGAGGACAGATGTTTATTCTATCTCCTTTATGAGCTATAAATTCACCAAATCTCACAAAAAATATGTGATTATTCCATGTTCTTGACTTTGGGGCATATAACTCAGGGGAACACATTTCAGTCAGGTCAGGATTGGGACAATGAACTGTATATCTCCTCTCCTGAAAGGATGCCTTTAGATGAGCTTTGAGATTCCAACTACATTAGAGTAGGCCAATGAATCTTCATTTATATACATATATACTGTGATTAGATCTCTGTTACTGTACTTTCTATACAGAAAAATACCATTTGACCAATTTGGCAGTCTGCTTCCTGGAAAAGCAGGGAGAAACTCTAACTACATGTTTCTCTTAAATGCCTAGTTCCATAATTGAATCCAGGTACCTCTGCTTGGTCCAAACACAGCATGTATGGAGAAGTAAACATCTGTGAATGAGACCCCTAAGTAATGTTACTCTGCATCCCCAGCTATCTGTGGTAGCCCACAAACCATCCTCAGGAGAGAGAGAAGTCTTTTCTTGGTGATGCATAGGTGCTGAGTTGATGTGGCAGGGAAATGAATCTACTTGCTTTGTATCCAAAGCCTGGAAAGGGGAAAATTTTAGATAGGCTTGGGGGGGGGGGGGGGGAAAGGCATTTTCTGGCATGTAAGGTTTCATGAAAAGATGAATTGCACACACATTTTACCACAGAAATTGAATAGTAAAAAAATTGCTTTGTAAATTACATCTGTTACAATTTTGTCTGCCTAGACCCTCTCCTGTTGCTATATGATCCTTATATGAAAATAATCCCACACATATGCAAAAAATACCCCAAAAACCAAAACAAAAAAGCAACTCTATAAAACCCCCCAAAGCACTATTACAGCTGGTCTCCTGTTTTTTTAAAAACAGAACACCTGAAAGGAGCCCAGAAGTCATTTTTTCAGCTACAATTAACCTACAGACATACAATTTTTTCAGAGACAGCATGCAAAAGTCCCTTCTGTGGCCCATATTGTGCATCACTGCACAGCGATGCCTGAACCCCATGAGCACCCAGCACACTGCCAGGGGCTGCCTTCTGTGTGGAAGGCGCTGATAACGTGCTGTCATCTGCCAGACATTTGCTATGAATGCAGCACAGGAGTAGCCTTGCCTTGCAAACTGTCCCCAACAAATTTAACAAGTGCCCATGGACATTCATGTCATATGAACAGAATGCCATCATGGCATAATTGTGATATGTTTTCAGGTTGGGTTGGCTGGTAGCCAACAAATGCCCAATGTTTGAATTATAATTAGCCTGAATAGGGAAAAAGGTTCTTTTGACAATGACATGTTTCAATAGGCTTCAAATTGACGTAGGGTACGTTTAGAGTGGATATTAAGAAGAAATTCTTCCCTGTGGATGTGATGGGGATCTGATACTAAAAATTCTTAAAACAGCCAGTAGACCACCTTTCAGAGTCCTTTTGTATTTGAGCACCTTCACACCTGCTGTCACTCCTCCTGACATTCTGGTTTAGGTCTGGGCACAAAGGCTGACTTGAAGTAGCGTGTACCCTGCATATCTCTGCATGCCATGTAAACCACCCTCCGCACAGCTGCTGAGCAAAGAAAGCGCCCATGTCCTCACCTTTTAACAGCACACACCACCAAAAAGGAGAGAGGCATTTCTTCCGCTTTGTTTAAGGGGGACAGGAATAAAGCAAGGAGCATGGCTATGTCATCTGCGTGACACTCTTTTTGCTGAAATGCTTATCTCACTAATAAAGGCAGGTTAGATGTGCTTCTTTATCTCAGAAAGATGAAGTGAAAGAGATGGCCTGAAACAGAACTAATCTTGCTTCACAGTCACTTTAGTTCTAAAAATACTGCTCTAATATAGGTTGGAAACCAAGCTAAGCAAGAGATGGTATACTAAATGCTGGTCTGTTATTTTTCCAGACTACAAATTAGTCTAATAAAAGATCTCAGCTCTCCAGCAACTCTTGCTTAGCAAAAAGAATAACAGCTTACTTCTGGATATAAAACCACAGTATATATATCTTACCATTTTGAAATATAGAGCTAAAGGGTGCCCTTTGATAAACCAAAAGAAAGTGCAATGAAAAAACTCTTATTTTTCTTAGAAAACTCCATTTCAAATACTTTAAACATCTTTCTAGTGGTTTTGATGGATCACAGAATCACAGAATGGTAAGAGTTGGAGAGGACACAAAAGGATAATGGACTCCAACTCTTAAGTTAATAGCCCATACAAGCAAGGATCAAACCCATTAGCTTGGCATTACTAGCACCATGCTCTGACCAACAGAGCTAACGTCATTGCATGTTGTAAAGATTCTGTGACAAATATACACACTTTGCATAAAAAAGGGGCTTTATATAGCCACAAATATCACAGGATTTATCTGCAAGCTGCTAGTAAGGAGAGATAAACATGAAAAGGGGATGCAGAAGCAAAATTAATGACAGCATGGTCCTCAGTACCACTGTGACCTGAACACAAAGCCAAGTCCTTCTTACTGTGACAGGACATGGTTAAACCTTACCAGAAAAGCTGTGTAACATGTTTTGTTCCTAGGCTCCCTGTACAGTTTGTGGCCTACTTTATTTTGTAGCTTAATGACTCCTACGTCATTTGGATTTCATAATCCTGCATTTTCTTGTAAGCTTTACAAAGGCAGTGACCATCCCACATTTTTATGCATGGCCATGTGCCTGAGCCAGGCATGGAGGCTCTCTAGCTATGGCATGGACCTAAATCCCACCTGGCTCCAATGGGCCTCCCACAGGCCAAGGACAGGCCTATCAGTGAGGATGGTGCTGCCTCTGAGATAATGTATTCAAGAATGAGTGAAAAACTGCAATAGCAACTGCAGCCAGGGAGAGGAATGAGAATCTGAAAGAGCTCTGCAGACACCAAGGTCAGTGAAGATAAGAGGAGGTGCTCCAGACACTGGTGCAAAGACTTCCCTCTGTGCTGTGATGAAGAACATGGTGAGGCAGACTGTCACCGCACTGTCCATGGAGGTATACAGCAGAGCAGGGGGCGTGACCAGGGGAGACTGTGACCCTGTGGGAAACCTGCACTGGAGCAGGCTCCTAGCAGGACCAGCGGCCCTGTGGAGAAACGAGCCAATGCTAGGGCAGATTTGCTGGTCGGAGTTAACCCCACAGGTGATGCGGAGCCGGATTTTTCCCCAGCCAGCTCCCGGCACCGAGCCAAGAGTGGGCTGCTCCTGGAAAGCAGGGCAGCTTAGGGCTTATGCTCTACGGCACAGGCTGTCCAGCGTCGAGGGCAAAAGCAAGGACGAGGGAGAGGTCTTCCACGTGGTTTCCAAAAGGGATTTATTCTCTTGAAGGTTCCAGGGAAGAACACAAAAGTTACAGGGGTACAGCAACTTATGTGTGGGGGAGGAGCAAGGGGAGTGTACAAATAATAAACCAATAGGGAACAGTTAGGGGAGGAGCACAAGGCGGGGTTACACAATACATAAACCAATGGAGAACACAAGGGGAGGAGAGTGGGGCACATGGGCTAATGGGGCTCCGAGGAATAGGGGAATTCCAAAGGGGGCGGTCCAGGCAGGGGTTGACGCAGGGGAGGATTGACAACTTCATGGGAGGGGGAACAGGGAACATTCAGGAACAAGGGGCAGGTATCAGGGTGGATTGGCAGCTGGGGTAGGAGGGCACGATTGGGACCAAAGTATTAACATGTTGGAGGGGGTACAACTTAACAATAAAGAATGTAATTGAATCAAATATAATAAACAACAATGCACTGCAACACACAGGGACCTGCACTGGAGGAGCCTGTTCCTGAAGGACTGACCAGTGGAAAGGACCCACAGTGGAGCAGTTCATGAAGAACTGTAGCTCATGACAGGACTTACATTGGAGAAGTTTATGGAGGAGTGTCTCCTATGAGAAGACCATTTCAGTGAAGGGAAGAGTGCTAGGAGTCCTCACTCTGAGGAAGAGGGAGCAACAGAGATATTTCCTGAAGTCTGTTTTGCCTGTGACTGACTGATCTGTGATCCCTCCTTGTGGTGTGAGCCTTTTGTTATATTTTGTCTCCCCTGTCCAGCTGAGGAGTGATAGAGTGTCTTTGGTGGGCATCTGCTATCTGCCCAGGGTCAACACTTCTGAATACTGAATGGCTTTGAATCAACTCAGACTAGCTTAGGCACACTCCCCAGCTTAGTCACAGTGCCAGCCCTTTTGGCATGAGATGAAGCAGTTGGCAGGAGCCTACAGATGAAGTAGCTGCAAGGCAAGAAGGCAGTAAATCTTTAAGGGGAGCAGGGAGTAACAAAAGGGACAACCAAACCCAGTGCACATCATGGTCACTTACCTTCTAAACTGTTTTTATCTCTATTCCTTGTTTGACTGTCCATCACCATCTCTGGAGCACATGCTTAGATATTACTAATTACAACTGTAAACTTGTCCTTTGGTCATGTTGTCCAGGAGAGATTGCTTCAAGTATGCGTTTAACTGTTTTCTCAGCTTAATAGCAATAGCAGTTAATTTTCAAACCAAACATTCAGTTCAACATGAATAACAGTTATTTGATGTTCTGATTTTAATAGAAAATACAAACCAGAACTCAGCTTACTCTAAAATATTTTAAAGTACAAAAAAACCCAAACTACTAAACATTTCAAACAAAATTTTGAATTTTGAG
Organism: Poecile atricapillus; assembly: GCF_030490865.1. Taxonomy (NCBI): domain Eukaryota; kingdom Metazoa; phylum Chordata; class Aves; order Passeriformes; family Paridae; genus Poecile; species Poecile atricapillus. The sequence continues at coordinate 82,185,212 of NC_081289.1, read as the reverse complement.
ACTGAATACTTTCTTTACAATATGCATCTTCTGCAAACAGAATCGTCAGAAATACAGCACATTCTTTCTCAACAATAAGTGCTAATATCCAAAGATACAGGTAATACCAGAAAAAAAGCTTCTCCCAAATCCTAGATGTTTCAAATTCAGGAACAAATTTCACGAACTCCAAGTTTCTTTTCATCACTGACCATTTATAACTCTGTTACAAAATCAAGCCCAAAGGAAGCCTATTTAGCAAAATTTTCTCTTCTGTCTACAGCTCTGAGAGTGGAACAGCTGTTCCAGTGGAGATAATATCAAAATGAAGGTGTGTAGACATCCTTCTGAATCCAGGAGTTTTGGAAACAGCTCCTCAGTACATAGATCCAAGTATCATAAAACAACATTTTTATCTCAGCACTCTAAATTTTAATGTGACAGTATTTCACAAATATAGCCTCTCAACAGGTATGACAAGGGGAAATCTTATTTCTCTTATTTTTATGAATGGATTTGAGATCAGACTCAAAAATGATGAATAGAAATGAGTCCATTATGAGAACAATTTACATTTTACATTCATTCACTGCATGAAATACAGAAACCATCTTGCAGCATGTATGTACTTTTCAGGATTCTCCCTTTGAAAAGGATGCATTAACCTCCAGAAAACACATAACTTCTGCTCTGACAGTCTCTCTAGCCCATTCTCTGCTGTACAAGGAAATAGCTTCCCAGGGAGGCCAAATACTGTCTCCATACCAAACCAGGCCTAGTCTCAAACCAGGATGGTCGGTAGGAAGATGGGATCAAAGTCTAGATCTTCCCACTAACACTGGTTTATTAATGAGTCAAGCTTTTCTGTCTTTGCTCTTAGAAAAGTAATGACTGTTGTCAAGATGATTGTGCATCACACCCATCCTTGTAGATTTATCAATTGCACAGTGAGAAGACTGATTAGCTACTAAGATGCTAAATGGACCTAACCGCTGAATATTGAATGGTCTTTAGCATGAATGTACCATTAGGTCACACGGAGGTTGGGAGAGTTCTAGGCATGTACAAAGGTGCAAAACTAGGCATATAATAAACCTTACAAATGTTTATTAGAAAAAAAAAAAAAATTAATAGGAGAAATAATTTTAAAACTTCCAAGAAAATAAAAAGAATAAAAAAGAAAAGACAAACAAAGGAAAGCTTGCCAGTTTCTAGAAAGGGTTCATAAAGTGAGGTGTAATTTTTATGCCTTTATGGAGGCTGGAATATTGCCATCTTCCTTGGAGCTACTGATCCAATAACAGAGAGCATCATCTTCATGGGTTTTACCAGTTAAGAAAAAAAAAAAAAAGAAATTTGGAATAATTAATCAAATTAATAAAATTAATAAAATTAATAAAAATATTTTTTATTTTTAGTTTTATGTGGATTTTTTTAATGTGGACTGCATTATGCATAAGGCCTGTAAAAGGTTAGCAAAAGTTCCCGATACTTTATGTGTGTACAAAGTCTTCACTGCCCGTTGTTGATCTAAGATGGTAAGACCTGATCATCTTTGAAACCAATTTTTAAAATCCTGTGTCAGGATCTATAAAACTTTTAATATTTAACCAGAAGATATTTCATTTGACAAATGCAAAAACTTAACTCCTGAAAAATAACTAATATGTGGTTAACTAAACCTCTGAAAATAACTGCTAAAAACTTTTGGCTAAGCCTCATAGTATAATTTCCATTTAAATAAAAGCAAAATGAAGTTTTAAATTTTTTTATTTATTTTTTTTTTATCCTGACAAAAAGGCTCCACGGAAAAATATCAGTTTTGCAGAAATGCAGAGGCATGAGACTGGTGAAAGGCAGTGTTGGCAGTTCACCATATTTGCCGCATGGTGGCATGAAGTGTCTAAGAAGACAAAAGTAAAATGAATACACTACGAGAAGTATTAAAGAGCAGCAGAGGCTGAATGTGTATGTGTGACTTTTGGCAGGATGTGGGAAATGCATACATACATACATAGATTCTTCTGCAGAGCTGTCAATCTAAAGTTTATTATACATAACACAGGCATAACTAAATCATGTCAGCCTGTTCAGTGGTCCATATTTAAATCCTATATAGCCATACACGAAGTCTAGGAGATGGCTGGTATCTAGTGAGAGGTGGGGTAAGACAGGGCTATGAGGTCTGCAGGGTACATACAGTGGATGATCTGCAGCAGCTTAACAAAGTACTTTATTTTTCTTCAACTAGTCTGGAATGGGCAAACGCAAGCAGTACACAAAGCATGTCACATGTACCCCAACAGTGTACGACGATCCTCTTCCTTACCTCTCTAAATATAAAAAAAAATATTAAAAATACAGATGAATATCCACTGGAATAACAGATTTGGATCTTCAGCCTCGTGGAAAATGCAATTGCTCTTTACCATGTCTGCAGATTTGCCCATGGGCAGTTGAACATTAAGAACCAGCCCAGAAGTGGCAGGAGATAAAACCCAAGCTCTGTGGATGAAAGCTGCACCTCACTTGGTTGCCAGCTTTCAAAAGTCCTATAGCAATTGGAGACCATGAAATTGTGGTTTCTATGACTCATGGAAGACACAATTATCTTTGAAATTATAGAATAAAAATGTGCAAATAAACACATGCAAGAGACCAGCTGAGTCTGAAGGCATGACAGGAATAGGAAAAGCACTGTCAGGAGAGGAATGAAATCTGCTTCTCTTGCAAGTAGTCTTTTTATGGTTTGACTTCAGAATTTGGAAGGTCTTTTCCAGCCTCAATTATTCTATGATTCTGTTAGCTAAGCAAGTATGAATACTTACCACGAGATGGTGCAAAAGCATTGAAAGTCCTAATTTACCCACAAGAGACTTGAACACCTTTGAACGCCATAAAAAAAAAACACAGGAGAATATCCACCAGGTGTCAGACCAAGGAAAACGTGACTCTTTTACCTGAGGAAAACCACCAAGAATAGGCAAACACTTTCCAAACTTAACTGTTGGCCTGAAATGTTAGCGGCACATCTCGCTTTAGTCCCCCCCAAAGCACAGTGTTTTGGGGAGTGTCATCCGCCACCATATTTCTCACCGAAAACTTTGTGTCAGTGGGAAAGTGTGCAAGAATTAGCTGATGTAGCATTAAATAACCAAACCCAGAGCACTTGCCAAAGAAACAGCACTACCAACGTAATAATAATGAAAGAAACCAAACAAATCAACAGACGGAAAGGTTTCCAGGGAGGATTTGAAGCAATATAATTTGTATTATGGGCAGTCATTGATACTGGAATAGTTAAGTTCAGATGACTCAGTACTAATTTTCAAAAGTTTCCAGAGGGGATTCTCAGGTAGTGCATTAGGTATCCTGAAAACCAGGACTGCTTTTTATTTCTTGCCAGGTTTTTATATCATTTTGTATCAAGCTTTGCTCGCTTCTTTCCCATCTTTAGACACACACACACAGGAAAAGAAACCCAAAACAAAACCTTGGTTAAGCAAACACAAAAATCCCCCAAAACAGTAAAATCCTACCAACCAACCAAAACCAAACGAAACAAAACCAAAAACCCCACGTCCAGCAAGGGAGAATTTGCCAGTTCCAGAACAAGATCTGTTAAGTGAGATACAACTTTCATCTCTTCGTAGAGGCTGAAACACTGCCGCGCTCCTTGGAGCAGTAACAGAGCACCACCTGCACGGGTGCCGCCGCGTCCCCGAGCGCGCCGCGTCCCCGAGCGCGCCGCGTCCCCGAGCGCGCCGCGTCCCCGAGCGCGCCGCGTCCCCGAGCGCGCCGCGGGGCCGGGGCTGTCCCGGCGGGGCGGGGCGGCGCATGCGCAGCCGCGCTTGTTTGTCACACGGCTTATAAGGCGGGGCCGGCGGCGGCACGGCAGCGCCTTTGTGGGGAGACGCCGCGTCGGCACCAGCGCCGCCCGCGCCGGGGCCGGGGCTCCCCGCCGCCCCCATGAGCCGCCTGTAGGGTCCGCGCCGCCGCACCCCTGCGCCCCAGGGGCTCGGCGTTGGTTGTTTTTGGGTTCCCCCTTCCCTTTTTTTCTTTCTTTTTTTTTCTTACATTCTATTTTTGTACACTTTGCTATAAAACCATGGTGCTGGGGAAGGTGAAGAGTCTGACGATAAGCTTTGACTGTCTGAATGACAGTAATGTCCCCGTGTACTCTAGCGGGGATACAGTCTCAGGAAGGGTCAGTCTAGAAGTAACTGGGGAAATTAGAGTGAAATCCCTTAAAATCCATGCGAGGGGGCACGCTAAAGTGCGTTGGACTGAATCGAGGAATGCTGGATCCAACACTGCCTATACACAGAACTACACCGAAGAAGTGGAATATTTCAACCATAAAGACATCCTGATCGGCCAGGAGAGAGGTAAGGGCTGCCCTTAACTCTGCTGCATTTATTTTTTTATTGAAAAAAAAACACGCATCTTTGTATCACCCCGGTTTCGCCCTTTCTATTTTAATGGGTGCATTCGAGAGCCGGACATGCCCAGGGTCGTTTCTTGGCGATGGAGTTACAGGAGATGCATTTGCAAAGTACCTGCAGGCAGGACCCCCTGAACTACGTGCCCTCCATCACAGCTGTTTATTAATAAGTTTTTTTTTTCTAATGCTTTACCTCTTTTTTTTTTTCTTTTTTTTTTTTTTTTTTTCCTGGTAGTAATGTTGGTAGGATTTGCCGTTCCGTGGAGAAAAACAGCTGTAAAATCACAGACAAATGGGTAGTGGACTTCATTGGCAAAAATCCTAATAACAAATCTTGAAACACAGTGAAAGCATAAAAACCATACTTTGGACACATGCGGGGTTCTGCTGATGCCATTGGGGTGATAATACAATTAATTTTTCTGGATGTCTGATTATTGGCAGATGAAAGAGTCTCATTTGCTTATTTTGACATATCACCACCCCACGTGTAAATTTTTTTTCTCATTTCAGTATTACCCTCGCCCAGTTAAAAAGCTGTAAGTTCCTTGGGCCTCCCCTACACTCCGCTCGGCAATGGGGTCACCCCGATGTAAAGATGTGTCCGAAAAGCCCTTGATGGGGGTAAAAGGAGGGGGAGGAGAGAGAGGGGGGAAGTGGTGTTGCGTAATAGGAGCATCTCTCCCAAAACTGGGGAGATGCGAACCTCCTGCTCCCCACTTCCCACTCTTGCCACCGTGGTGTCCCCGCGAAGTGCAGACCCCTTCCTCGGGGGCGGGTGGAAGCGCCGGGCCTTGGGGCTTCTGTGTGGTTTTTTTATTTCTTTTTTCCCCCGAACTTCGCAGCCTTTGTTCGAAGCGGTTCAATCCTGTTTGGGACCGGCTTGGAGGAGGGGGGTGCGCCGCCCGCTTCGCGCAGATTGGCCGCACGCGTCAGGTGGTGGCGATGACTTAATTCCCAGCGCAAGAAAATAATGTTAAAAACCGGTTATGTAATTTTTTGCGCTGCTCGTCCGTCCCCCCCCCCCACCCTTTTTCTTTTTTTCTGAATATGCATCATATACACTACAGCGAAGCGATATTTCTCATTCTTTCCGGAAAAATAAAACAAAAGAACAACTTAATTTTTGAGCAACTCCGGGCGGCACCGAGCCCATCACACAGTATTCCCGAGCTCAACGCTGTAGCAGAGCTCGGGCTTTTTTTTTTTTTTTTTTTTTTTTTTTTTTTGCTTCACGCCTTGCGCGCGCCGCGCTAGCGAGGTTACTTGCGGCTCCCACCTGTGTCCACTCCGCCTCGGATAACACTCGTCTAACTTCCCGCACCTCCGGGCCGCGGGTTCCATGAGCGTGGCGACGGGAGTGTGCAGCCTGCGCAGGAGCCGCCCGTGGCGGGGGAGCACTCGTGGGAGCGGCTGGGACAGGGGTCCCGGGACGCTACTGCGGGCGCCCGCGGCCGCATTTCAATGACCGCCCCGGGCGCAGACCCGCGGCCCGGCCGCGCCCCCCGCCGCCCTCTGATTGGCCGGCCGCGGTTTTGTTGCCCTGTTGCTAAGGCGATGCCCGCCACTGATTGGCGGGGCGCTGGCGGCGGGGGTGAGGGCGCAGGTTTCGCTGCCTGCCCCCGGCGGGCCGGGGCCGCTCCCTGAGGCGCTGGCGCGGCACGAAGCCCCTCGGAAAGGGAGGGCGCGGGCGAGAGGACGTGCTGCTCTCGGTCACGTCCCTCTCACGTCGCCGGTCCCATCCCCTGCGGCGGCGCGGCGCGGGCGACGGGAGGGTCCGCCCTCGGTGCGCAGCCGGCGGGCGCAGCGCACGCGGCGTGCGAGAGAGCGGCGGGGCTGGCGGCGCTCCGTGCGCGCCGGTTCAGGCCGGTCGGCTCCTGCTCCAGCCCGCGCTGATTGACAGCTCAGCACTTGTTTACCGCGGCGTGGCGGGACTGCTGAGCTGGCAGGAAGGGGGGGAGCCGGGCGGAGAGCAGCGCAGCCACCGCCGAGATCAGCGCTTCCCCCTCTCCCACACACACACACACACACCCACCCCGGAACAAAATCAAACAAAAATTAATAAATCGTATTTACTGAAAAAACCCGAAACGCCACCCAACAGTATAAAATACCACCCCCACGCCGACACGTTGTCCTCGCTCTTTCGGCATATTTCCTGACCTATGCTGAGTAACATTGCGTGCTGAAGGTGCATTTATTTCCACGTCTTCACGGCTGGGAGATTTTTTTCTTTGTTTGTTTGTTTTGTTTTGTTTATGAATTTTCTAATTTTCGGTATTTGCGCTGCAGGAAGTGGAGCATCGGCGCTTGTGTAGGACAATAGGAACTTAAGAGCCCTCCTCCGTGCCTCCATTAACGCTTCAGACCGTCACACATAGGCTGTTCCCTCTCACTTTGTCACGCCATATCCCCTTTTAAAATTCCAGCCCTTTTTATGTGCGAGGTGCTCAGTCATTTTTCACCCGACTGTTATTTTGACCAAGTCAGCGTTTTTCTGGTTTTATGTCAGAATAAACTGCAGTTTTCTTGTGGCATTTGAAGCTGGACAAGTAATCAAGACCATAAACAAGGGTCAGCATTCCTGGCATAAAACCAGCAAGTATCTTGGTCTTTCTGTCTGAGCCAAGATCGAGTTAACCTATTAAAGAAAGAAAAAGTTTAGCTCTAGATAGCATTAATTAGGCAGCTTGCCATTTCCTATGCCCCTGAATCTGTCTGGTACTTTCTGGGTGGTGCTCATACACTCGTTCGTTTCTCACACGTTTTTTTGTGTGTGTGTGATTAATGTTTGGACACTGTTGCCAGGCAGGAGATACAAAGAAGCCGAATTTCTAATTTAATCTTAAGCAGCAGACTTGGTACTGTTAATGCTGGTAAGAAGCCAGCTCTAGTTCATTCTGACTAGCAATTGCAGTGGAAAGCAGCATGATTTCCTTTACAGACCTTGCATGGAGGCCTTGAAATGGCAGCAGTTGAAACTGTGTCAGTGTTCAGAGGCAGGATTATATTTAAACAAATTAACCTCTGCTTCTCTCTATGGTGAAGTTGGCAATCTTGCCTACCTTTCTGTCAGAGTTGTTCCTGCATTCCAGCAGTTAATAACTAATGGACTGGAGACCCTTGTTTCTGGGACATCACATTCTTTGAGTGTTGTAATGTGTGAGCAGATTGCTTTTTTTTCTCTTTTAGATGATGACAATTCAGAGGAGGGCCTTCACACCATCCATTCAGGAAGGCACGAATATGCATTCAGCTTCGAGCTTCCACAGACGTAAGTACCCACTCACAGTCCTCCACGCAGGGCCCTGCTGCCCACCCGCCTAACCAAAACTCCTGCTGTGGGTGGAGGGGAAACCTTTTCAATGGTAGTAGGAATTGTGCTCCAACATGCAGTAGAGAACATAATCTCATTAAACTGAAGAGGTTGCTTTTACACTGATATACCTGTCCTTCTTATTTTTTTAAGTTTCCACAAAAAAGGGAGCTCACTGCTGCCCAGTTGCTCACTTTCTTTTTACCAAGTCTTGCTGACTTACTAGATACTGCACTCTTACTGTCCTTTCCCAAGAGGAGGGAGAGGAGTTTGAACTGTCACTGGAGTCCTGCAGAGTGGCTGAGATACTTTCTAACTCAACCATTTGCTGGAGCTAGGCAGACCAGCACAGCTAGAGATAAGATCACAGTGGAATTGTTTGGACTCACGTCTGGAACACATGTGGCAAGATTACTTAGATTTCAGCAAAAGAGGAGGTTGTTCTTACTGAAACAGGATGTATGTACCCAGAGTGGCTATTTATGCAGAAAACCTGGCTGGACACAAACTTAAGAATGGGTGGATAAAGTAAGAAGGATTCTCCCACCAAATCTCATTTGTTTTAGAAAACAAAGGCAAAGAAAGAGTAAGAGCAGAAAGTTTGTTCTGGTAAGATAAAAATTGTTGCCCCACTCCTGTCTGAAATATGTAATGTAGACACTATGGATGTAAGATTGGATGTAGCAGAATTACCAATATGAAAATGAGCTAAAAATACAAGTTCTAGTAAAATCAAATACACGGGAAAAGAGGGAGTATGGATGAAAAATGAGCCTTTTGCTGTAAAAGGCAAGTAGCCGTCATTAAAATTTTGAAAGTCACTGAAAATTTGGCAGTTTTATGTGAATAAGCTCACTGCCTAATACTAAGGTTGTTTATTGGAGGTTGGTTTTAGCAGAATGTGCAATAACAAACACTTCTACAGTTTCAAAGTGAACAGCACAGGACTTCTACGCTGTTCCAGTAAGATTTTTTGTGAAGCCCTTTAAATATGGAGATTTAACATGGTCAATTTAATATTCTGTGAAAAGCTCAACTACAAGAAGTAGTAAGGCCAGTACTGATTTTCCCTTGAGTTTAAAGGGTCATTTAAAAAATAAAAAAAAATAAAAAAAAATAACCCAAACCCAAAACATTAGAAACATCATGAAATTCTTAGCTTGAAGTGAAACAGCCAGATAGCAAAATATCACAAGCATTGGTCAAATTTTAGGTTCTTTTTTAGTGCCATGAAGGAATAGGTGTTAACCCAGTTTTTACTAATACTGGAATAACAAAGGGTGATATTAAAAGTCTGAACTTCGATGCTGCCTACTTACTTGCTATTTTGTGTCCATAGAATACTTCCAAAACTGACTTAAACTTCAGAGCATAAATGGAAAGATGTGCATCATCCTTACTGATTTTTCCTCTACAGAATATGGGACAGAATGCAACACTGAAGTTGGATTAGAAAAGCCTTTTAATTTCATTATTAGGGGAAAAACCTAGACATTTCAAATATGCAAATAGAGAAGTCAAACATGTAACTGAAATAATAATTCTAGTAAAGCACTAGAATGACTAGTACTACTCTCTATGGAAAATACGGAAATGTTACAAATATATTATTTTAATGTATACATAACAGTCTATCCAGAACATAATAAAATAGAAAAAAGAAGACTTAGATAAAAATAAAGATAATTAAAATTAAGAATTAGGTAAGTTACAGAAATTACTTTTAATTGGAAATAATTGAACTAGAAAGATAATTTATCTTTCATTTTATGATACTGCAGTAAAAAAGGCAATGCTCACAGGCCTGGAAAAACTAACTGCATCATCTTTCCTCCAGCTTCTAAGATAGACTTTCTTGATTTGACAAATTTTAGAATAGTCTTCATGATTTTGTATGTGTATGTATGTGTACATATATATGTACATTTTGAGTTATTATAAATTTTTAAGTTGTCTTGTCAAGGTAGAGAAAGATTAGAAGGTGCTCAAAATAGCCTCTCTTCAGAACTCCAAGTTGTAATATTCACTCTGCTTAAGGTGAACCTAATTACGGAAGTGCTGAGTTGCAGCTAAAATTAACCTGATGTTGAGCTACTGACCAAGTAAACAATACACAGTGGTTTACGAAATGTGATATCCAAAACTAAATATAATAACAAATATAATTGGTTGACACAAATGGTAATTTTAAATTGGTAGTCAAAAGGGCATGCTTTACCCTAGATGTGGAAGTGGCCTCTTAAGCTTAAAGAAAATCTGTGTTCTCCTCGCATTTTCTAGTACAATTCCTTATTTGATTCTTAAAATCTATGCAAAACTATAGTAGGATAAATTGGAGATGATTTTTTCTCCCATCTTTAATCTTGAATTTTTTTGAGATATGCTTCATTAAGTACTACAGTGCATTAAAAATGCAGTTCTATATACTAATCACTGACTTGATCAATTTTATCATTATTAGACAGAAGGACTTTACTCAATTTTGACCTTTGTGTCCTGCACAGACCACTTGCTACCTCATTCGAAGGCAGACATGGCAGTGTGCGCTATTGGGTGAAAGCCGAATTGCATAGGCCTTGGTTTCTACCAGTAAAATTAAAGAAGGAATTTACAGTCTTTGAGCATATAGATATCAACACTCCTTCATTACTGGTAAGAATGGACAGAATTATTCATTTTTTGTTTCTGGCATTAAAAAATAATGAAGTTTAATAACTGAAACAATATCCATATTTAATTTTACCTAATACATTTCCTAATACGTATTTGATACTTAGTTACAGCCAATCTTCCAAGTATTACATTAGTTCTGCAACTCTGTAGGTACTGGTATTTGAAAGCTACTTTTTCCTGTACTTGGAGTTGCTTTACTTTTAAGATATATAAAAAGGTTTTGTCAATTTAAATTAATACTGAATTGTTAAATGTGACTAAGAAGGAAAATTTTGAGAACTGTTCCTCCTCGATTCTGAGCAAAGAACAGCGAAACTTAAAATAATTAGTGTGACAGACAAACTTAAAAATGCAAAGTGAATAATGTACTGATGTGCATAATTGATAATTTTCATATGGATGGTTTTCTACCATTGGGGAGAAATTATCACAATGCTCTAGAATCTTTTTCTGAAATGTCATTTCATTAAAATAATTTCAGTTTCACAACTGCATTCAATGAGGATTTGATTTTAATCAGGCCTAAGATTCCATTCCCCCCAACTCTTCTTCAAATTCACCCCCCATGGAGAGGGGAAAAAAAATCTAAAAATCCATTGAAATAGGTTTCTTGTGTGTATGGGTGAAAAATCAGACTTGCAAAGGAACATTGGCCTTGCACAAATTCCATTAAAATCAAAAGACTCTCATTTGACTTTAATGGGCTTTGGATCAAGTCCGAAATCCTGGTGTCATGTAAAATAACAAAGTCTGTTTAATACAGATGAAACAGGATCATTTTGAAATGGGAAATAGCAGGAGTCAAGGTTACAGTACTTTACCTTAGGTATTGTTTCTGAGGTATTATACTGGATAGGCATTCTAGTTTACTGGTAAATTAAAATCTCTTCAACAATATGGTGGGATGTGTAGGCTATAAAGCCTTTCCTTAAGCTGTGCTAAATTTATTTATGTATAAAAACCTGTTTTAAATGTAACTGTAGTATGAAGTGTTGCAAAAAAGCAGTGTTAATGAGTGTGGAATTGGAGTAAAGCTTACAGTTTGCATAGTGCAATTTGCTTGAGGTTTCTTCCTCTAAGTAAAACTAGATATGCTTGTCAAAATGCATAGAAAGTATGTAATCAATTTTTTTGGGTTTTTTTTTGGTGTTGATTAGAACAGATTAAAAGATTCATGGAGCACTCTATTAAATGGAAAATATTGTTCTTTTCTTGCAGTCACCCCAAGCAGGCACAAAAGAAAAAACTCTCTGTTGTTGGTTTTGTACCTCAGGCCCAATATCCTTAAGTGCCAAAATTGAAAGGAAGGGCTACACCCCAGGTACGTAACAGAAGTAATTATAGGAAATGTTTTTCCTTCCCTTTTAAAATGACAGTTTGTACTTAGCTGCTGTTATATAACATAAATACTTCAACTATTCTTACCATTTTGGTGTGCATTCATCTGTCTTGCTATTTTAAACTACTAATTTTGTTAGCTTGCAGTGTCTCCATATTGTTAAAGGACATCTGCTTTTATTTGGCCTGTGCATTTTCCTGTTAGATTTAACTCATGAGGTAAATCTTAGTCCTGCTAGCATCAGTGGATGTTGTTCAAAGTGTGGAGCATTGCTAGCAGCATCCAGTGCCTTATAATACACAGTGTGTGGCAGTTTGCCTAGTTGCTTTGGAAAAGCATAGATAAAATGAAATTCTGCTTTGTTTCAGGTGAATCAATTCAGATCTTTGCTGAGATTGAGAACTGCTCTTCCCGTGTGGTGGTGCCAAAGGCAGCCATTTACCAAACACAGGCATTTTATGCCAAAGGGAAAATGAAGGAAGTCAAACAGCTCGTTGCCAGCCTGCGTGGGGAATCCTTGTCATCTGGCAAAACAGAAACCTGGAATGGCAAACAGTTGAAAATTCCACCAGTTTCTCCTTCAATTCTCGATTGTAGTATAATCCGTGTGGAGTATTCACTGATGGTATGTTGGGTTGTTTCATTGGAGCATGAGTAGCTTCCATGAGTCCTTGAAAATTGTTAACAAAACATTGTGACCTGCTAACTAGTTACAAAAAAAAATACATAGCCTAGCATTAGGTGAGCTGAAAAGAATTATCTAAATAAATTAAGTTTAAATCTTTCATGTTCTACGCAAATGTGTTGCGAGTACATGACATATGTGGATTTGTGTTAAGAATATGGAGCTGCCTTTGACTTGGAGGGCTTTTTGTCTCCACAGGGATATTGGCTCTGAAACAAAAAATATGAAATTTCAGTTCCTTGTGAAAAATTCCATGGCTGGAGTTTTTAGTCTAATAATTATGAAGTGCTCATACAAACCTATTTTTAATTTGTACCTCTTTGTTGTTCTTTAGGTATACGTGGATATTCCTGGTGCCATGGATTTATTCCTTAACTTACCACTGGTCATTGGCACCATTCCTCTACACCCGTTTGGTAGCAGAACATCAAGTGTAAGCAGCCAGTGTAGCATGAACATGAATTGGCTTGGTCTGACGCTGCCTGAAAGACCAGAAGGTAACCTGACAAAACAAGTCTGTTTTGATTTTTGTGTGCTTTATTCATTGCTGCCATGCAAACAGACACAAATTACATCTTTCATAATAAGGTCCATAGAAAATCCTTCGTGGATGTTTCCTTGCTACCTGCTTGCTCTCTGTAGAGGAATGGAGTTCCTCTCTTTGCCTTCTTCTCTCAGGTGTGCAAGCAGTGGAATTCAGCTGATTGCAGGCTGGTGCAAGTGAAAGCACAGAATGCCATTGTACCTGGGCAGAATTACTTCTGCCTCCAGTATCCCATCCTTGGCTGTAAGGCAGTGTAACTGCCAGAGAAGCAGCTATATTATGACCTTTATTATCCTTAGTAGCCAAGACTTTGTGAAAACATAATGTAATCCATTTCAGTGGGAATCTCTTTTGTCAAAGGAGATCTCTGTAGCTTCTTCCCTCTTTTTGCATATAAATTTATGGACATTTTGATGGACAAATCCCAGACTGATGATGGAGTCCAGAGGAATGCAATGTTTTATCATTCCTGCCTGTAACAGAAATTCAGTATTCTGAATATGCTTTAAATTTGAAGATGAAAATTAATCCACAATGAACAATGGTCAGTCTGCTATTGGATTTGAGCATAGTTTTAAAATAAACTATAGCAGCCTATCTTCTTTTTCATGTTCAATAACTCTGGAAAACTCATGGAAGTAATTTACCTACATGCTGGTGCATTTTGCAATATAAAAGTTTAATATTTATCATGTTATATGTTTTGACATGCATAAGAACTTGTTGTTCGAACTGCGTGTGCCTTTTCCCTGCAGCACCTCCCAGCTATGCAGAAGTGGTCACAGAGGAACAGCGACAATCCAGCCTTGCACCCTTAGGTGCTTGTGATGACTTTGAGAGAGCGCTTCCAGGACCACTGTTTGCATACATCCAGGAGTTTCGTTTTCTGCCTCCACCCCTCTACTCAGAAGTATGTACCTCAAAATATAATTATGAATGCGCTGTTTGTCTGAATTCTGTCATGTGGAATAAATGTAAGAAACAGTTTCTACTTCATGAAAATCAGGACAAATAAGCAAAAACATGAAAAGGGAAAAAAGTAACTTAGTTTTAGCAAAGTGCAGGTAAATTGCATCAAAATTTTTCTGGGATTCTTCACTAGTCTAATGCTTCATAGAGATTCTGAAATTCTTTTGCACCCTCTGGGCAGCTTACTAAAGTTATATTGCATTATATATGTAATACATGATATTAGTGAATACCAACATTTTCAGTCTGTAGATGGACAACAAGCTATTTTTCACCTCTACTCTCTAAAAGTACTCTGTATTTTTAGTTCTTTGTATGTATTACTTCCAGAATTTCCATGCAGAGAAGATACAAAGGTGTTCTTTCTGGCTCAGGTTTCTCTAAATGCACAGTTCAATTTCTGTCTTCAAGTTTAGTTCTATGAAAGTCAATAGCTAGGACACAAGTTTAGGCTTCAAAAGCCTTATTTTTCAGGGAAAAGCAGTGGTATAGGACAAAATAGAATAGTGTCCTTTGGCTAAATCTTGCCTGGATCCACCCACTCTTGATTTTTTCTTTCCCTCTTGAATCACTTAATCCGTTAGTGAGTGTCATGTTTTTCATGTCTTGTTTGAGGTCTCTTCTATAATATAAACCTAGAACACAATTCAGTGCCTTTTTATTTTAGGTACTCTAAGTCTTTATAAATAAGCTTTCCCTTTGTTCTGAATAATGTCTTTTTAAAATAACTGACCAAACTATGTAGTGTCCGTTTAAACTATATTTCCAATTGAATTTTGGACACCTAAGTTAGAGACAGTGTTCTTCACCTTTTTCTTTATGTTGAAAGGAAGAGGAATATTGAAGTATTCTTATATTGAAAGGAAGAACATTGTGTTGGACACACTGAGTTCTGAAACATCTTATGGGGTTTTTCAGGATTCATTAATTACAAATTAGTAGAAGAACTTTTTACTAATAATTTTGTGCCTTTTTAACTAAGATGTCTTCATCAACTTAGTATTTTAAGTTACATGTTCAGTGATGGGACAGGTTGTCTTCTAACTATTCAATAAATAATTTAGAACATTAGAACATTTGTGCTATTATGGCAGATTTTTTTCAATTTTTTATTACATCTTTGTGCGTATCCTTAAGCTACCATCAACCTGTATTTTAAAATGTTTCACTATACTTACTAAATTTCAATTGAAGGTTTTATATAATTTCTAGAGATTCTTCAATTACTTGAATAACCTTTGGATTGGGAATACCATTTATCTCTGACTGTCTCGGACTTAAAAATGTTGGTGTTTGTATTGTTTTATTT
Organism: Poecile atricapillus; assembly: GCF_030490865.1. Classification (NCBI taxonomy): domain Eukaryota; kingdom Metazoa; phylum Chordata; class Aves; order Passeriformes; family Paridae; genus Poecile; species Poecile atricapillus. Next base: position 82,169,954 of record NC_081289.1, on the reverse strand, counting down.
TCTAGCAATTAGCTCTAAAAATACCTTGGGTTGTGTTTTTTCCTCTTTTGTTTAGATTGATCCAAACCCAGATCAACCCACAGATGACAGACCATCTTGCCCTTCTCGCTGAAGGAATCCATAAGAAGCTGACTTGACTTGGGTTTGGATTCATACCTGCTGTGATGAAGGTCAAGGCATCATAGTGGAGACACACTTTCAGAGAAAGTGGGTTTGCTCTTGCCTGTGTGGTGAATAAATGAAAACAACCTGTGATCATGCTTTGAAGCCTACAGTAACACTGTAGGACTGCTCCACATGCTTGAAGAACTGAGCTTTCCCCCCTCCCTCTTAAATACTGGCACGTACTAGGAGCAGCCTTACTAACCTACAGTCATGTGTGTCCAGACACTCAAACCACATTAAGAGAGGTTTGGCTTCCTCTTAACGATTTGGAAATTTGCACATGCTTATTGCTTACATTGTGCGGTTCAGTGTCACTACAGCATTTTCTCATTTACGCCGGACAGTTGTTACCCCTTTCTTATTTCTCGTGGTCCGCACAAAAAGGAGCAAAAGAAAGCTTTGACAAAAGAGAAAGAAAGAAACAAAAAACCCAACAGCAACAGACTTCGACAAATGCACTGACGTTTCCTTTTTTTTTTTTTTTTTTTTTTTAATTTAATGTAGCCTGGACTTTACCTGCATATGCACATGCTCAGAATTGTCCTAGTAGGCTGGTCATGTATCACCTCTTCAGCTTGGATCCTGTTGTGGATTTATTTACAAACATCAAATGCCTTCAAGCCAATCCTTCTTGCTGTATGTTTTGCAGCCTACTGTAGTAGATAAGCAACAGATAATGGGGATAGGGTGGGAGGGTGAAGAGTTAATAGAAAGAAACTAATAGACTTCATCAAGATTGTATACTTTCTTGATTTCTTTTAAGAATTTGTTGCCTTTCTACTATTATCGCAAAGCAGCATTTTGTTACAGACTGCCTAAAAATCACTTAATCTCAGGTGAACTCATCACTTGCCAAACTGTTGGAACGCTATTTGTTTTTTTATGTTGCACTGTTGAGTTAGTTCTTTTTTTGTTTTGTGTTTGTGTTTTGTTTTCGTTCTTTACTTGAGAGGGAGATCTGGAGTAGGGACATACACAAAAGTTACAAAACCCACCTCATTCCCGTTTCTACATTAAAAAAATGACGTTCAAGTTGTGAAGCTCTAAAAAAAAAGGCATAAATGAAACCAGCACCAGCAGACACCAGCTCTTTCCTTAAAAAGACTTTTAAAAGGAAGTGGTCATACACTGTCTAGGACTCACAGACAGATCAATGTCTCCCAAAGTAGGGATAGGAAGGGAAAGTAAATTTATTTTTATATATAGCTACTTAATCACCAAAAATTCTATGATGAGTCTAGTAGAAAATATATTTCAAAAGAAGCTTCTTTTATGCTAAGAGCTCAGTTTGTGCACTTTGCATTACCTTCAGGGTTTATGATACTGTCCAAGATTAGAAATATACTTAAAGTGGGAAAGATCATTGTTACCAGCCATACTTAAATATGAGTTAGCTGGGAGAGCTTTGATGACTGCATCTTCCGTGGCACTCTGAAGAGCTTTAAAACAAACAGAACACTGAATTATACCATGTATTCATACAGAATGCAAGAAACTGTATGGAAAAAGCACTTGCTCTTGAGTGTGCCCCAGGAAAAGGAGTGCAGTGGAGCCATTACCTGTGCTACAAATACCAGCGCTTACGTGCTAGGGATGTACAAAGGAAGTCAACTTTGCTCTTCAGAAACCACAGAACACAGATCACTAACAAAGGGACACCGTTCTGGTCTTGACTGTTTGAACAAATCAAGATCTAATCCATCAAATACTTGTCTCCTTGTGCAAGAAAAAAGCTCAGAAGAGAGCAGGAGAGGGGAGGCTGGTGTTTCTGCATGGTGCTCATTTTTAAAAACCTCTGCCTTGTTTTTAAGGCTTCATAAATGCGACAAAATAGGCTTTCCATAAGTGGCCTTTATGAGAGCATGAAAGATCATTCATGTTTCAAAAATGACAACAGGGTGATAAAATATAAATTATGAGTCGCGTTTTAAGTGATTCAGTTAAAAGGCTTGGGCTTTGAGCAGGAATATTGGCAAGAAGGAAAATGGATTATATTACTAGGCCAATTTTGTGGATGTCCCTTCCCTCTATCCCCTCCAACCAGACAATTTTTAAAGCTGATGGGATTGTTGGTATAAAAGGGCATTTGGTGGTTTTACTTTTTTTTCCTTTTTTATTTTTACAGACTAGGGAACAATTGCTGATATACATAGCATTAAAGTACTTACCACAATACAACAGAAAATTTCATATGAGGCAGGATTGACCAATATCATAGTAATTGGCTTGGAATCACAGCCTTTGTTAGAAGAAAAAATTGTATCAACATATCAAATAAAGACTTCCATTTCAAATTACATGTTACTCAGAGGCATTTCTCTTCCACAAATATTGGTCAATTCTAAGCATTATAAAGCTAGAGGTTCACAGTTTTAAGCCCAGTATTTGATAGAGAATTCTGATCTGAATTAGGAAAAAGTAAGTAAAATCCAAACATTAGAGAAACAAAGTGCAATATTAAATGTTTGCTTTACAGATTATATTCTATTGCTGTTTGTACTTTTTTGGGGTTTTTTTTGTTTGTTTGTTTTTTTGTTTTTAGTTTTGGTGCTGAATATGTCCTTGTAGACTCTTGTTTTAAGAAAACAATATGTGGAAAACAGTTTAATTTTTCCTATTGCTCTTCCTTGTGGAAAATAAACTTTTGTAAAAAAAAAAAAAGTTTTTGAATGTTATATCTATGCATAAAAGAAAAAAAAACACAAGTATCACATAATACAGGAACTTAGTGCAAAAAAACATGTATTGCCTTCTGAAAAAATAGAGGAAAAGCCATTTCTAGAGCTATACCACTGAGTACCACAAGGGTCTAGTTTTGGGATCCTGTCTCTTTTATTTACATCATTGAGCTCATGGGGCCAAGTCCCAGGATAGGGGATAATTGCCTTTTTAGGACACTGTATCACATTACAGCTGCAGTGACCCTGTTTTGAGGTGCCTGGTCCTTTCCCTGAGGAGGTGACACAAATTTTGGGGGATAAGAGGAAATTGGGAAGTGACTTCAAAGGTCTGGTTTCCAGATGGAACTTTGACATGAAGTTTGTTTACTTGGGGTGTAGGTGTCCTTTGCTGTTCCCTTCGAAGTAAGGAGATGTCAAAATGTCCACCTGTGCCCTGTGCAGTGTTGTTGAGTCTCCCTTGTGTGCCAGCAGTGTGGCAGTGCATGTCCTGTATGTCACACATGGGCAAAATGGATTGTCATCCTTCAGGATCAGCATGCCACTTGACCTGTGAGAAGATCAGGGGCTTGAATGGCAGGCCTGCCCTGTGTGCTCTCCTAGTGCTTGGGCTACTGGGCCACTGTGTTCCCAGGGCACTGTACCTTCACAGTACTGCTTCTTCACTTCAGTGATGCAGCTGCTCATGTGGTGGCATCAAACGTTGATCCAACACCCTACATCATACAAGCAATAGGACCTTCCTTTCTGAAACAGCATTTCAGCTTGATTTTGAGTTTGGTTTTGGTGAAGAATGTAGATAGAGTTAATTCCCTCCTTATTAATAACACTTAGTAATTTTTTGCCAATAAGAAACATGAAGGTTGTCATTTTGCTTTTCTTCTTGGAGATCTGTTAGTGTTTAACCTCTACTGTCAAAGGACTGTGCATCTTCTTGCTAAATGCCTCACTGGTGGGTTGGGGAAGAGAGTCAGAAGAGTCAAGTGAGAAGACTTGGGCTGAGATACAGTTTAATAAAGCAAAAGCCACAGACACAGAGCAAATCAAGGAATTCATTCCCCGTTTCCAGTGGACAGTCTTGTGTTCAGCCATCTCTAGGAAAGCAGGATTCTATCATGCCTTAATGGTGACTTGGGAAGACAAATTCCATCACTCTGAATGTCCTCCCACTTCATTCTTCCCTCAGCTCTATATGCTGAGCATGACACCATCTGTCCTAGAATATCCCTGTGATCAACTGGGGATCAGCTGTCCCAGCTGTGTCCCCTCCCAACTCTGTATCTACCTCCAGCCCACTTGCTGGTGGCGTGATTCAAGCAGAAAAGGCCTAGATGCCTTGTGAGCAGTAACTAGAACATCTCTGTGTTGTCAGTGCTGCTTTCTGTGCAAATCTGAAACACGTCCCCATAATTCTGTTGCTACTGTGACAGAAATTAAATACTCCATTCAAAACCAGAGCAAGCTCCTTCACACATAAATGACAACATATATATATATTTATATTTAATACCTGCACAACCCTTCCTAGGGATTTCTAGCGCTACGTGACAGATTTAGAATTTAAATTAGTACCATTAGTGGGATGACACTCTTCTAGCAGTTCTGTGCAACATCTTGAAATCATCCTACATTTTCAGACCAGCACCTCTACCTAACAAACTTAGCTGTATTTTCAGTGTTATAAATTTGGAATTTATCGAAGTTTTATTATTTGAGATCCTCAGAACTTTTAAATGCAGATGTTTATTTCTTTATATAAATTGCATAAATGTAAATACGTAAATATGTACAAAATTCTGTTACACCAGGATGTCAAACTAATGGCTCTCCCACATCAGCCATCTATTGAAGTGTACAGAACAGCAGCAAGTTACAATTGCTTAAGCACTTCAGCTTTGAGAGGCAATCCTGCAATATGAATCAAAATAGTTTCTGGGAATTAGCTAGTTAAAACATGTACCTAATACCTTTTAACCCCTTGCTAGATTGAAGCCTTCCCTTGTTTTACAAAAATGGACTACTACCTTGCCATGATTTTCACCTGCCTTATGTTTCCATAGCGCAGCTACAAAGCATGAAGTCCAGCTACCACAGCAGCAAAGGGTCTCCAGACGTAGCTTGTGAAGCTCAGCAGCAGCCCAGCAATGGCTCTGTGTAGGAAAACAAATTTGTCTGGGCAGATGCTACTGATCTGAACCAATTCCTGTGACTAGGTACATGGCTATGGGCAGCTCCTGCAAAGAGACAAACGCCCAGCAGAGATTTTCCATAGACAGGAGGACAGCTGTTGTGGGTGCACAGATGCCAGATGTCCCATAGATTTTGAGTGGAGTCCCCCTGAAGAGATCCACGTTAGGAGTTACCAGGATTTGCACTGTACGACCATTGCTGTGGATTTTAACTCCTGGATTTTGATGTTGTTAGTGAAAGTCACTTGCAAAGGCACATTGTCAGGCACATTCCACCTTGACCTCCAAATCATATCCTGGAAATAGGAGAAAAGTAGCCTATATCTTCTCCCAGCAGTCATTCACTCCTGGAACTCCACCTGGATACAGCATGCTATTTTTAGACCTGGCTCTCACTATCTCCTGACCTAGTGGATGTTAGGACAGAGGAGTAGCTTCTGAGTAGAATCCAAGTGCTGCCATGAAATCCAAGTTGAACAGTGCACCTTTCACCTAGTACAACTCCTAATGGGGGATTCAGAGTTCAGAAGGACACTGCCTGCTGAGTTTGCTTCAGGCACCTTGCCTGAAAGGTTTGTCATATTTGGATGAAAAATTACCTGGATCAGAGAAGGGGAGAGAGCTAAATATCACCTAAAAATTGAATTATTAAACGTATTTTAAGGGGGAGAGGAATGTACCATTAAAAAATTAAAAATCACATCTAGAAAATTAACCTAGCACAGTGTGATAATTCTCCTGTGTCTCACACAGGAAAAACTCCTCTCTCTCTAAGGCAGTGCATTCCATCTACCATGAGCAGCTCCATGCATGATCTTCTGCTGAAACACTTAGGGGAATAACCAAGCACACAATGTTTCCTCTTGCTCCCATGCATCACTACCAGGAGCCTATCACCTTCCATCATGAGTCTCTCCAGGCTAAATCATACCTTTGACTCAACAACTCTCCACCAAATGCTTTGTAATGGGGAGGCCATGACCTGTTACCTGTTTATTGGTGTAGTAAATGCTGTTTCTAGAATAAACTGATGAATGTGATGCCATTCAGTCTTTCTCAAAAGAGATATGATGCTTTTGTTTTCAGCTGAATAGTGGATTGGAGCATAGGAGAGGGGAAAAATTATTGCAAAATATGAAAATTAATGCAATTTCCCAGAGCTAAAAAAGACTTTGCTGTGATTGGACTGCCTTGAATTAAAATGAAACTCCCCACTGAAGATGGTCAACATTCAAGGCAAAGCTATCATCATTGCCCATCAGCTAAGAAACAGAATTTAAGAATATCTTCTGTAAACATGTCAAATATTCAGAAGGTAATGACTTCTGATTAATAAATTGGTTTTTTTATTATTTACACTCCTGCTTGGGGTATCAACCCTAAGTCAGTTGAAGTCTGTTGAAACCAGTCCATTTCTTCTGTAAGTAGCCCAGTTATGAATTCCAAGAAAATAGATCATGATAACAACTGCAGCTCTAATTAAAAAAAATTATTTCAGCATTAAATATACAATAAAAGCAAAGAGAAACCTGCAGCAGTGTTTTACAGCTATATAATTATCTCCTATAAATTAAACTAAATGGTCCCCTTCCCTATCATTTAACAGGATAAGACAGGAAAGAGAGTTTTACTGCTGCCCATTATTTTTTCTTAGTCCATCAACACTGTCTATGGTGACAGAGTTTTTGTTTTGACTAGAATTTTTACTACTCTAAAGTAACAAAGCGATTCTTCAGTTGTACCATGTAAAACTGACCTCCCAAACAAAACAAAGGAAGAAAACCATACCTGTGCAGAAGTAATACAATGTAAACAAAGTAAACTTTAAAGCCACAAAATTTCTATTTTTTTCTGATCTTCCCCTCTTTTTTCCCCTCATAGTTCAAATATCATTTTTCATAAATTTCATAATTCAAAGGAAGTAATAATCTTCTCTTAATCAATTCTCTTAATTGCTGTCTTACTCTTCCTATATTCTACTCAAACTTTTTAATGCTTCAAAATATCCCACTTCTTTTCTGTGCATATAACTTATTCTATCATAAAGCCTCATATAAACCTGTATTCCTCAAAGAAAACCCATTTCACCCAACTTTTGGACCCAAAATACCTTCCCAGAATAAGCTTGAAAATACACTATACTCTTCCTCCCCCAATCATATTTTTGTGGAACAAAAACCTAGGAGTATTGACTAGACAGACTTTTGAATTCCTTGTATAAAACTCACTTTTTATTCATGGTTTGAACTACTAAATAAGCAGCTGCAATATGGGAACTATTTTAAGGTATTTCAGCATTATTATCGTGAATTATCTCACAATGAATTCAAATGGACTCACCTTGAAGGTGTTTTTATCACAGGTTAAAAGCATTCGGAGGAACCACTAATCTTAGAGTACATGGCAGTGAACTTATATCTTTTTACCTGGAAGATATCAGATCCTACCTCTGTCTCACAATTACCCCTCCATCCCAAAAAGCAACCCAAAAAACCAAAGTATCACAAACCATAAAAAAATTAAGCTTTAGAACAGTTTATAAGCAGCATTTTCATGTAGCTAACATAGGGAAACACTTTTCTAATGAAGTGCTACCTACTACTACTACCCTACACTTATGCTTATAGTTTTTTTGCTTCTCATATGGAGTTAGAAAGTAATTTTAAATTATGTTGATTTATTTGGCATATATTTGGTACTCTTCTATGACTTTGCATGACTGAATGCTAGCTAGGTTTCTGGCACACCCAGAAGAAACAAGAAATATTACACTTCAGAGCATGGTTAGGGTTGAAACAGAGTACAAGAAGCATGTTTTATTTGCTACTGCAAAAGGCAAGTTCTGCTGTGCTAAACCTTATTCTCTTGGCAACTAGTTGATAAACACAAAATACTCCAACAAATCATTCTTTTACCCTTTGCTCAAAGTGAGCAGATCTGAAAGCAATGAAAATTTGTTGTTATTAGAATTAAAGATCAGTGCAGGGGGAAGAAAGAAACCCAAGTTTTGCAACTGGTGACTGGCCCCTCCACCCCGAGTGTCCAAGCAGCCACCAAGAGAGAAGCCAGACATCTCACCTCTGACGAATACACTGATATTTTTAGCTCAGTCATGCAATCTGCAATTTTAAAGCGCATTGCAACAGGAAAGTCCCTTGCTGAAGGCAGTGAGAGGCCCTTCAGGAACCTCTGACAGAGCAAATTCTCCAACGTGCATCTACCTCCACCACCTGCGTGAGTCCACAGGGATAATATGCCCAGCCCCAAACACAGCAGACATGGACAAAAGGGACTGCGGGTAAGGAACAGCTTTGATTTACGTGATCCAGAGATCTGTTGACTGATTACACAAAACAGAGATCTGCCCAGTTCAGGCAAGGACAGTTTAGATTTGGACGTGCTGTTTTGTTTTCCAGCTTTATAAGAAGATGTTCTTTTTGTGCAGCCCATAGATCTTTCTAAACATGGTGACAGTTTTAAAAAGGGGTTTCAAAATGCAGTTACTGGATTATTCTGTGGTGCTCTGAATTGTACCCAGGAACTGAACCAAACACTTTTCTCCAGCCCTCTCACAAGGAAAGTTGTTGACAGGAGGAGCAAGCACTCTTGTGACCTTTAAAAGGTTTCACATTCATAAATTGCAACCCAGACCCCCAAGAAGCCTTAAGGCTAGCCTTGTTACAAGAAGACAAAGAGTGGAAAAAACCTAAGAGCAGTGGAGCATGCTGAAAACCAAAAGCTACTGGGATTTGTCAGTGGAAGCAGTGTGTGCCATGGACATAGACAGCACGACATAGCAAGAAAACTTGTCATGGTGCCTCTACTGAATTTCCTCAGAGGCCACGAGTGCCATCTGTTTAAGGCTAGTCCTACGTCACTCAGCAGGGTCTGAATGCCGTGGGTGAGCAAAGAACACTACACACTGAGCAATGTAACGTGGGTAGCCACCTTAACAGGGGTGCTGTGGGAGCGCTGGGTCCCATCAGCAGGATCCAGGTACCATCTCCTCCGAGCAGGGACAGCGAAAGTGCAGCCTCATCCTCAGCAAGGGCTGTCTGACTCTCAGGAGCAGCTGCAGGGGAAATCGGTCCCTTGGCTCCAGTCTCTAAAAGGTGCTGCTGACAACAGGCTGTCGGGGGTGGGGAAAAGAGACCATGTCACCATGTTCCCAGTGAGGGTCAGAGCTGTCCGCACATGCAGGGGTTTTATATTCTTGGCTTCTCCTCCAGAATTCACAGCTGACACTAGTTATTTCTAGGAGTTGCTCCTCTCCAAAAGGAAAAAGCAAGGGTGGGGGAAGAAGATGGTTGCAATTATTTAAATAAATGGCATATAAGCAATTGGTCTTATTAAAGAAATAGAAATAATAGGCTCAGCCTTTTCACATCTTGTGTGCTTATATGGATTATTACAAGCTCGGTTCTGTACAATTAATTTCATGGAAGTACAATTTGCTTCTACATGATAGTGCATGTACCTAATATATGTTTTTCTTTCTTTCTTTTTTGAGGGGATTATATTACATAAACACAGTATATAGAAAAGGCAAAAATGATCATCAAAAATAGGATTTGTGGCTCACTGATTATGTTTACTGAGTTAAAAGCATGAAATTTCTTCCATTCTTCTGATTTCCTTGTAGTTCACAGATTTTAATTACTTTTGGCTCTTTGAGTTCATCTAGCTCTGATTCATGACTGCTGCATCACTAAACCTGCAGAAAAAGAAATTTTCAGCCTTCCCAGTCACCTTCTTTTTATGGAAAAAAAACCAAATAGAGGAGTAGTTGTCTCAATCCACGCAAGGTCAACAAAAAGACAAGCAGAAGAAGGCAGTTCCGGGGGAATAACTGGACACAGATCTGTGAAGAACACTGTGTGTTCCCCTGCATCAACATCTGAACAGTCATTGGCGATTCGCCTAGATATTTTGGATGTTGCATGTCTGTCAAATAAATCAAAGATCCAGATGTAGAATCTGGCAGTGATGACATTCTGCTGGTGTCTTTCATCCTGTCAGCTTGTGATTAGGATACAGAGAAGCATAAATATAATGGTTTTTAATCAGGTATACTTCTTAAGGCACTGTTTTATTTATTGGAAAATTGACATATATTTCTTTCAGTTCATCAAAACAGTATTTCAAAAACTTCCTTTCCCTTAATTCTTTTTAGATGAAAGGTTCTAAGAGGTTTCTCTCTTCAGTCATGGAGAACAGTCATTCAATTGTGGCATCAGCCCTCCTAATATCACTTCCATAGAACAATGAGGAGGAAATTGCTATAAGGTTTATATGAATGCAGGTTATGAAATTTGAACTCTTACTTCTGAAGTGAAAGGAATGAAGCATCCTATAGGGAAGGTACACTGTAAAAATTAAGGGACACAGCTTATCTTATGCAACTTACTAAAGATAAATTATCTGGCTGCATTCTTGAGTTTTGCTTCATGGTTTCTTTAGCCCAAGCCTTAGAGCTCTGCAACCAAAACTGCAGAATGTTCCAATGGGCTTGCATCTTCACAGATCCAGCATGGTACAACCAGTGCACTCACAACTGCTCTGCATGTCTAGTAGATGGAAGGCTGATAGCACACTGGTTACGTCATTGAGCCCAGAGATTCATTTTGCACAGACTCTGACAGGTTCAGAGGAACTTCTTTAATTAACTAGAAACATATCAGGTAAAATTAAGAAAATTTTGGTTTTCACAGCAAAATATATTTTTGTAATTACTGAAAAATATACTATATGCAGTTTTGTCCTATAAGTCCCTATGTGTTCCAGAAAGCAGAAAGTCTTGCCAGACAGCCTGTGCTCAGTTTTCTGACACCCACATCATCTCCTAATAGACACTGCTCTAATTTCCATTGCTCTCTAAAGCAACTGATGCTCTCACCAATGTGCTATTTGTCCTGTCACTCTGGAAGGGCACCAGTGGTGTCCACCACCCCCAGCTTAGCACTTGGGTAGAGAAAAGTAGGTCGTTTAATGCAGCTAAGGCATAGGCAGCACTGAGGATCGCTGCTGTGAACCCCCATTTTCCTGCAAGCCTCAGACACTGCTGTGCACAGAAACACTCCTTCTATGTTTACTTAAGTGGAGGCTGCTGAAGCAGGGAAAGCAAGTCTCCAATATGCCCTTTGTTCACATGACCTGTTTTCTCAAAGTGCTGCAATTTCCTGTTGAGTTACCTAAAACAGTGGTCATAGAGCAGATGACAACTAAATCTTACAATTTGCAAGGACATTGTTATGTTTCTAATACAATGTTTTGCTGCCTTTCTCTTTGGAGTCATGAGTGGTGTGTATTGCCCATACATGAAAGAAAGGCACAGACGTTCCAAAGTTCTGTCCTAATACCTCTTATTGACTGGATGAGGAAAGTTTAGCTATGGTTAACTCTTACAACAAATGTGACTTCACCTTTTTAACCCAAGAAAAACCACAGTTGTAATCTCCCATTTACTAGGCACACATTGGTGCCCATCTTCTCCTTTGATTCATTCTTGAGATAACAGAGAACTCTAAGAACTAAGCACTATTAATGCTATCCTTTGAAAATCTGCTTTTAAACAACAACAAAAAAATTGCCTAAGGAAGTGTCTCTCACTGAGAATATTCTGTGTGCACTGGAGTTATTAAATATGCACTAATAGGGACAAGCTAGGACTCAAAATCTGTAATTTACTCTCTGAGTTTGCTCCAGGTGACCAGTGTCTTTGAAGAACGTATTTATAAGCAACACTTACAGCCAGATGCAGTTTAAATGTTACTATCCAATCTAACTGCTGCAGCTGTAAGCTACATCAAACAGCTACCAAAAGTCTCACATTGATCATTTATACTAAGCATACATTTTTGCTTGTGAATCCAGAGTAATTCTTCTGCCATGAGAGTCTTAGCATGCAGGAGGCTTAGTGTTGCTATATTTTATATATTAGTAAAGGCCTGTATGCACAAACCAGCCTTTGAACTAAGTCGTGATATTAAGGGCTAAAGTCCTTGAAACCTTCATGCAGAAGAGAGAGTAAAGCAAAACAATATCCCTGTGTGTAAGAGAAAAAATGTAAACTGTGTGTGTTAGCCAATAGTAGCTCGTTCTGCTCGCAGACCCTGTAGAACCCTATAAAAGTGTGCTAAAGATAGAAATAAACTGGCATTCACAATTACTTCTGTGAAGACTGGTGAACAGCTCGGGGGTCTTTTCAACAGCTTAGTATTTGAAAACCATTTTGGTGATCTCATTTTTCTCTTCATAATAATATATTACAAATTTTGAAGAACACTTTCTGGCCTCCACCTTCTTTACCTTTTTTGATATGACCTCAGTAGTCTTCAGGCTTCCAAAGCTGTGCAAGCTTTAAACAGTGATTTATTCCACATACTTTTCATCTCCCACGTCTCATAGCATGACCATAAAGTGTTAAGTAAAGCCTCAGATAAAGTCTGGATTTAAATGAGATTTCTTGTGAATGAAACACACAAGGAGCACTCGGGAAGCAATTCTTTGCTAGGGAGAGCTACCCAAATGACTTTTCAATATGGATCTTCAAGTCCTTGTGCTTTTTTTTTTTTTTTTAAATAATGGAAGACTAGGCAACTGCTACAGTCAACAACACATTCCAGCTATTCTAACCTACATCAAGTAAGTTGACAAGAAAATAATTAAGATTTCATTTTAAGATTACAAAACAAGATGTTTTTCAAGCAAATAAAAAAAGACATCAACAATTTATTTTCCATATTTAAAATGGTTTGCTTATTCTTCCATTTAAGAATATTGTAAACAACCCTCTGAATGCTTAAAACTAAAACTTATTTATTTAAAGAATAAATTTGTTCTACACTTTATTTTATGTAGAGGTGTATTTCTAAAATGCCCATTGAAGCTAACCTGGTAGAACACAGGATTCAGATTAAAAGACTGCATATTAAATTTCCTAGTTTCCTGGGTTTTTATATATATACATTTCACTAGGATAAACACTGAAAACAGCATCTATAGAATCATCTATTATTGCAGATGTTCTAATAGCTATTAACCATTTCACCTTCTTTGGTATGTGTAAAGGAAATTTTGGAGGTAAACTCGACAGATTCACATTTTCCTTTATTTTATCATATGCCCTCTAATGGTATGGCCAGTATTGGTAGTTTTTGCTTAATAAATCACAAAGTAAACCTGCACATATATTTTCTCACTTATTTTTCCTTTAGACGTATTCAATCCATATGTTTGAAAAGTTTCTAAAAGCTACATTATTAAATTAATCATTTTGATGAGTTTAATTTAGAAATAAGGTAATATATTGGAAAACAAAAAGGTGCATTAAAAATAATAGGCCTTGTAAATCGCACAAGCCTATTTTTGTTTTATGAAGTATTCTGTCTGGGAAAACACTTTGACTGTAGGAGCAGGAACACAGCTGGTGTGTGCATACCAGAACATACAACTGCTGCTGGAGTGAAACTATTGTGTTTATTGCTAAAGACTGGGAAAATGCCAGGACATCTCTGAATCTAAATCCTTCAAAACTTGCTCTGGCAGGAGCTCCCCTGCAGCCCGGGTCCAGCTCTCTAGCTATTCTGACAAGTTTTGTTCCTAGCCTGCTGTAAACAGGAAATCAGAGTGGAGAAGCCAGGAAAGAAGTATGAAACCCCCTTGTAAACGTGTTGTGTAATGAGCTTGGGCAGAGGGCTTACTGAACAGAAGCTGAGTCGTGTTTCCGCAACCAATGACGAGTTTCCCTTTCCCAGGCCCCTCCCCCACCTTAGTATTAGCATTAGTATTATTAATAATGTTTTTGTTCTTCTGATTCTTCTTATGTCAGCCCTGGCATATCCCTTCACCGCCTTGGTGATTGAGAGCAGCTGTTTATAGCAGTCGTCTTGATATCACACAAGGCTGAACTTTCCACAACTTCTCTGAACCACCAGCACAGAGCAACAACATTTTAAAAACCTGACAATGCCATTGCCATGAAATCAGGAGCTCCTCTTTCATGGGCTGTACTATTTTCTTAATGAGAAGCAGCAGGACAAACTGTGATTGCAACAGGGCACTGTAGAAGCACAGGACAAAGAATTCATCATCATACCCTCCTGAGCCTTCAAAGACAGTAAGACTGGTCTTATTCTTACCTTGCAGTTGGTGAGGAAGTGATGCACCACAAACTCATCCTACTGCCTGGAGGAGAAATCAGAAATAGTTCATTACTGTAACTCTTAGCAGTCTGCCAGGCAAATAGGTCAGAACCCAAGACATAACTGGGCTGCTGATGGGAGCAGGGTGGCACGAGTTCCAGGCTGGACTTTGATGCTTAAAGCACAAGCACAGCAGAGTGTGAGACACACTCTGACAAGAGACACAGCTTCTTGGCTGGAAGACAGATGTGGGGATTTTTTGTCTTAAGTATGATCATGTAAAACAGATGTACCTTATGTAATCCATACTTTCCTTAAAAAGTGTTAAAAGTTAATGGAAACCAAAAAGAAAAAAAAATAAAACAACGTAAAATTAAATTAAAAATCCAAAACCAACAACCAACCAACTTAAGAACCCAAACCTGAAAAACAAAATATATAAAGTTCTAATTTAAATTACTATTGTGTAATCAGAGCACAGAACACTATTCTGAGATTTGATTTTTAATTGCATTCACATCTGAACATTAAAGACCTCTTTCCTCAAGTCAATGATAACAGGAGAATCTCCACTGAAATAAAAATAAGTAAACAGCTTATACATTGCTGAGAAAGGTTTGAAAACATAACTGGCATGAACTCTGATATCACAAGCCTGATATTCACACTGATAGACATATGCATATGCATCACCTTCAAACTTACTCCTTTTGAGAAAATCCTAATAATTTTTTTTTTAATGGCTAGAGTTGACAATACTGATGGTTTTAAATGAGAAAATTAAAGAAGCTGGGCTAGCCTTACCTTGTTTTCTAAGACTATATTTTATCACCTTTTATTGTTACCTTAATTTCCAAATAAAAAAAATAATAAATAAAAAAAGAAAAGAAGTAACTGTATTTCTCACAAAATAATGGCAATTGGGAAATAATTCATATTTGCCTGTTTTGCTTTTACTATTGAAACCAAACCAGTTTTCTTTTTCATCTGCCCCTAAACCTGGCCCTGTTCATTTTATGTAGACAATAGCAGAAGTGGTCTGGGCTAGCAGCTTCAGCTTGAGTAATACCAACTGAGTTTTAATTAGTGTCTTCATTCCAAATTGCTTTGATGGGTCATCAGTACCCATCACTGAGATGATTTACAAACACTGGGGACAATGCCACCCTAGCTTCCCAGAGCTGGGTCATCCACCAGCTATCTCTTTCTGATGAAGCCAAATTTATTCCTAAGAGAAGTCTTCCTGCCTGTGAAAAACTCAAATATCAGTAAGATTTTTGTCCTGCTTAGCCTAACAATTTTTATTTTTCAGTGTGTAACAAGCTCCTTTTGCCTTCCAAGGGTGCTCCAACCCTTGTGTTGCCCCACTGCATGGTGTTAAAAACAACAGAGCACATAACTCAAAGTTTGATGAGGAAGGTTGTGAAAGAGACTAAAGGGATAAAGAGGACCAATGTAATGCACCAGACAAGTTTTCAACTCTGTGATGGTGGAGGCAGCTGTGTGTTAACCCTGCACCAGAGTTTTCTACTGGGAGGTTATTCCTCTTTCTCTGTCAAGTGGTGCCCAAGGGTGTGATTTCATCATGTGCTTTCTAGTACTTCCAGAAAAGCTTCAGTCCCTGGAGTGACGCAACGTGACTCCCACAGTAGTTTTGGACTTTTGTCTGCAGTAACTTTCTAACCACCTTGTTTTGTGAGAAAATCTTGAAACCCAGAAACTAAAAAAAACTCAAGTTACAAAGAAAGGACAAAAAAATCTCATCAGCTACACCCTGAACTGTGTTTGGAATCTTACCAAAATTGTACTTAGCTCATCGCTTTCCAAGAAACTCATGTCCTATGCAGTGTCAGCAAGTACATGCTGATCTTTCTTTTTGACCTACATGTTCCTGGCTCTGTCCTGTCCCAGTCCAGCAAGACCGTGTTCTTGTACAAATTCATGAGACACAACTGGGATAAAAAAATTCAGTGATTTACCCCATCATGAGCTCATCTGTGAACTAGGCTGTGCATCTTGCCTAGAATATTGAATTAATACTGTTAGTTTATTATTGTCATTAATTTTCTCAGATGATGGACAAAATAGTGTAGCATATGCTCGTCTCACCTCCCCATGTTAATGAACCTCGAACTCCACTTCTAGAAATGAAAATAGGGAAAGTAATCCACTCGGCACTTCCTAAACTCCCAGATTATGAACATTTTCTCTTGGGTATTTACAACAAATGTTATCTTTCCTTTCATCTTCCTCTTTGTCTTTGCTTATGTCATAAATAACATTGCAAGCAATAAAATTCCTTATCTCCTAGGTAAATAAATCTTAGCTATTTTATAACCCTTGCAGCAGGATTTTTCTTCTAAAGGCAACACAAATGCAAAACCAGACATTCATTTGTGTAAAAGTGTCTGTAGATTCATAATTTCATACCCTCTCTTTTTTGTGAAGCAAACCAAAAAATGTAAGGACACTCATTGTCAGCAATTCCATCATGGTTTCTGATGTTGTGCATGTTGGTGTTCCTTTCTCCCCATCATATTCTGAACCATGTGCAGAAGGCGAAATATATTTGCAATGTAAGATCAGTGTGCAGCCAATGAAGAAAGAAAGGCTGTGGGGAAAACATGACAGTTAACATTTTGGATCCATTCTCAGGGTAAGACAAGACATGATGAGGCATTCAGGGAGCTGAGCACAAAATACTGCAGGTGAGGAGATGGAGAGCAGAAGGTAGAAATGATGGGACAGGGACAGAAATGAGTCCTCCAACTCTTTTCCCTCATCTTCATATGTACTACCTCGTTAGCAGTTTTCAGTTTTCGTGTCCCTCTGTACATGAAAGCCCTCATGAAGATACTCAGTAATTATAAGGTAGCATAAAATCTGAGTTACTGCATCAGGATTTGGCCCTAGCTCTTAAGATGGCAATTTAAAAGAACACATCACTACCACCCAAAGAATCTGTAAGTACCATCTCAGTATTGGGATTACAAACTACACAATTAATTATCCCAATACACAAATGAGGAAGTAAAATAACCGTAAGACAGTTCACTTCTGTATAACTCAGCAAATGAGAAAGAACTGGAAATTGAAGAAACAATACAGAGAAAGTGGAGGACAACATTTTTTTTAACTTGGAAGAAAGTAGGTAAGGTAGTTATCTGCAGCTATTTACCGTATAAAAAGCTTCAGATGGTAACTTTTAAAAACATGGTTTGTACAGTCCATAAACAGAGAGAAGCTCAGGGGAAAAAAATCAAACAAAATGAGGTCTTCAGTTTATGTTTAAAACCAGCCACTCAGTGGCTAACAAGCAACTCTCAGGAGAGAAAATTCACATACAGGAGAAAAAGGTTTCAAAATGTGTGATATGTAAAACCTACACTGTAACAGCAATTTTACATTATATGGACCCACACATGCTGCAGAATACACTGTAGTTAGTTCCCAAAGATGCTGAGATGGTGAAGAATACTCAAAGAGCCTTAAAAAACAATGACTGAATTATTCATCCCCAAAAAGACACATACAAACAGAAATGGAGAAATCCTAAAATAACCCAAGAAATCTGAATCTTATAATTTACTGATCTATATGCTACAACTAACAAAAAGTCTGTAAAAGCATTTCATCTTAGCTAGCACATCTTTATGTTACAAAAATCTAACCACTACCAGCACCACAGATCTTCAATCAGCAAATTTTTCAGCTGAAGAATGATTCCTATATTAGCATAAAATAATTAATACTTCATTATCTCTCACTTTCATTATATCCCAGACCCTCACAAAATATAAACAAAGGAAAATATAAACAAGGGAAAATACCTATAAGTCAAAACTTTCAAAAAAACCTTTACATAGCAAATGTCTTAGATAAAGCAAAAGAAATGCCATAATGTGGTATCATTCTCTCTTCAACAGTATATCATGGATGGACAGAAAAATGAAAGACATGGAGGAAAAGCTCCACTGATCAGGAATCCCTGATTATCACTGGGTCAGGCTCATCGTGTGACCTACCCTCCCCCAGAAAAAAGCTCAGGATTTTAGGAATTTGGACATGCATCTGCAAACCTTGAGAGGTCATTTCATTTCACTTAAAATAAATTTCATCGTAAATCAATGATTTCCTTTCTACAATAGCTGACATGAACGAGAAAAACAGACCAATTCTACCTGCAGACCTACTAATGCTGTTTGAGGGTGTGACACACCTTAGAATGGAAGAATACAAAGTTAGGATACAAGGACAGCACTAAACATAGCCACACAGTTTTGTGACAAGCAGTCTTCTCCACCCTTGGCATCTGCTATGATTCTGTTGTTACTCACAAGGGAGAGAGCATCTAGCAAATGAATCACCAGACTATGTCTTGCAGTATCTTGTTTACTCTAGTGGTCTTCCAAAGATGAATGACAAGTCTCAACCTCTGCAAGTCAGAGGGATCAAGAGGGACACACTTCCAGAAGCAAATGAGTAAACAGATGAAAAGAACAAGGCCATACAAGATACCATTTACATTTCCAGTCTTGACTATATGTAATCAGACGTCTTCACACAACCTAAGTAAGCAGCATTCACACAGCAGTCAATGATGTTATTAATGGAGATAAAGTGACTTTTGTTTAAAAAAAAGCCATCTTTAGAAATAGAGAACTATGTTGGCTACATGAGATACTCATGTAGGAGGTTCCTGTTTTCTTTCAGTTATTCAGTTCACTTTTCTCTCAATGTAGAGAATTAAAACATAGCTGAAGGCATTTGTGTGAAATATAAAAATATCAAAACTTTAGTCCAATCATAATAATTTCAATTGCACTGTCAATCTAAGCACAGCATTTTGAAAGAGCTATCATGATCAGATCCTTTCACTTCATTTATGCAAAATTATTTCTAACAACCAGAAAAAAAGGACGCATCCAAGATTTTCAAATGACAATAAATTTGCTGAAGGTCTAAGGTATGCAGCATGCCTAATTTTCTGTATCAGATTTAAGCCTGGAAATCCCAGAAAAGAGGAAAGTTTTGGCTTTCCTCCTCCAAAATAAAATTTCTACTGGTAAAAGAAAAAAACAGGAAAAAAAAAACAAAACCCCACATGAAAAGTTGCATGCCCACATAAAAGTGTGGTTGGTTCTAAATCAGTCATATTAAAACTTTATGGATATTTTGCCCTTGAATTCTTATTACAGACAAAATTGAGCATGTAACCTTTGCAGCATGTAACCTCAGTTAGTCAGTCTTTTCGAAATGTATCTATCACAGATACAGACAGATGGGAAGATCTGCTAGTTCCTACGTTCAGTCAGATTTGCATCAAAGCTAATTGGCAAAC
This sequence comes from Poecile atricapillus, assembly GCF_030490865.1. NCBI lineage: Eukaryota > Metazoa > Chordata > Aves > Passeriformes > Paridae > Poecile > Poecile atricapillus. Next base: position 82,150,438 of record NC_081289.1, on the reverse strand, counting down.
TGTGTTCATTTTTGAAAGACAACAAAAGATAAAACATTGGCAAAAATATTCTGGTATTAATTTATTATTTAATACCAATTATTTAATTAATAAATTAAATAACTGTCTTTATTTTTATACAGTATCAGCATGAGCAGATAATTTTCTAGATGTATAGACTTCATAATAAAGTTATTAAAACTCTTTCTTTTACAGTGCAGCATAGTATAAACCTGTCAATCAAGAAAATTCAAATCCTTTTCTTTAAAATAGTTTTGGATGCACATATCTCTACAGACATATATACACAAATAATATATACATAAAACTATAATAAGAAATACATATATACATGTCTGCCTTGCAATAAAAAAAAGCTAGAAAAATGTGGTTTATATAATACTCAGATTTATATCAGAAACAGTGGGAAATGTTATGTGCATCTAGGGAATAAAGAACTTTTTCATGGTAAGAAGAGTTATCAGAAAGATCTCTGTTGTTCAACATACTCATAAACAATTTAGATAAAAAAATTGATGTTGGTATAACAGCAACCTCTGATGACACAAAACTACTTGGAAGAGTACAGAATAAAGCCAATTATGAAGTGTCTCTTGGTATTACACACACTGAATAACAAAACGCCACATGAGATTCAATATGATAAATGCACTTCTAATACTCAAAAAATTATCCCTATTTCACACACTTAGCTGTCTATATATATCTTCCTTTTTATGCTTGTGGGTAGCTTTCCAAAGACACCTGTTAAGACCCTAGGCAGTGGAATCTCCAGAAGTCTTGAAATGAGAGAGCTTTTGGGGGCACTCCAACATGGGAAGCATAAGGGGAGCATAAAGAGGATGTCTTTTTACAAGACATAAGAGACTACAAGATATACATATTTCAAGTCATTAAAGATCATTACTTTCTTAAGCATCCTGTGGTCATTTATGATCACTTGTGCACTCCCTTCACATCCCTGATATTTAATGGCTAATAATTTTTTCCATTCTTAGACTCTAAAACGTCAACTTTCTCACACTCATGATGATATCTTCAGATGTTATGAAACCTCCTGAGACTGAGAGAAAAGCCAATGATGCAACCTGCCTCTGCCAGATGGGATTTCACAATTTGTTCTTCAATGTTTGCTTTGACTTAAAAAAATATATACTACATATTTCTACATCCATATTAAGTGGAACTTAGCACTAGCAAGAACGTAGTTACAAAGCCTAAGGAAATATTCTCTGAAGGGTGGAGAATTTTGTTGAGCCCCTGCCAGCTGCTGTCCATTTTCTTTCATCCTGTGTTTATCCTTGGTAGATAACAACTTGAACACCCAAACAATGAATACTGCAATTTCTAGCCCACAGAAGAGTAACAGCCCACTGATTCTGAACTCATCCCTCTGCTGTCCTGGTGAGGGCAATAAACCCAAAAGACACTGGGGAAAGAGTGCAGAGGGTGGCACTTACAAACAAGGAAGCAGCTATCTTTCTCCAGCTCTCAATCTGTGCACATACACAAATAAAGATGGAATGTTAACCCATCTAAAGCCAGATACTAAACACTACATAGTACCAATTTAATCATACTTTCCTCCTATTTTCTCAGTGGGTTTCTCCTGTTTGTCATCCCTTTGTAATTCATTTGGAAGCCAAAATACCCAGAGAGCACAGTGGATACATGACTAGGCAGTAACTGATACAGAGCACCCAAAGGTGAAGGAAAATTCCCTCATGAAGGAAAATTCCCTCCTTGTCCCTGAAAGAGGATGGCTGCATTCCAAGGACTTGACACACATCATGCAATACCTACCCACAGCTCTGTTGCTGGTTCCTAAGGGAAATTACCACAGCTCTGAGCACCCAAATGAAACCCTGAGCTGTCACAAAATAAGAGAGCCAAAATTTTGTGATGATGTCATAAAGCTGTACTTTACAGAAGAAGGTGGTTCTTCAAGGATGAAGCATTTATGAATATTTATGCTGATTAATTACAGTTGAATGGTTATTGAATGTTTTGTTTTAATGATGCCTCTCCTAAAAGTTAGGTATTTTCGTCTAGCTGTTTCATCTAAGACCTGCTGTCTTTATTTGCCTCTGTGGACTGTTCAGACTCTCAAAAACATTACTTTTTTCCCATTGTAGTATAAAGACATTAGGAAATTTTTCAGCCTAAGATAATTTATCTATGTATCTACCAGTTCAACCCAGAAACCAAAGAGAATTCTTTTGGGGAAGCATTTTTTTCTACTGCATTCATTATTCCCTGGTCTTAAAGCTATGATCTTTTCAAAAAGTTAAAAATATACCAAGACTAAGATTACTCAGTTTAAAGGGGGTCACTAATCCAATAGGTACTTCAAAAGAGAAGGTCTCTGGTAATGAAATATAAATATTCATAGAAACATAAATAATATAGCTTGGAAAGAGCCTCTGCAGGTCCCAAGTCAAATTCTGCTCCCCCTCAGTCAATATTGTCGACCTACATGGGTACTTTCCCCCATTTATATAGCCTTTGATAACTGCTCCTTTGGTCTGATGCCACTCCTTAGTACTGCCAGTAACAAAAGTCCCATTAACTTCTCCAAAATCAAAACTGGGTTATGAAAACAAGCCCTTGATATGTCAGTACCTGATCTACCTTTTGATGTCACATCCTAGCCAAAGAGTGTAACACTGAATTTTTACTCAAAGGTTCATATTATGGTGTTTTATTTCCTCAATAGAAACCATGAATATCGCAAGAAATGTTCTTGTTTCATGATATGGAGATTTCAATCATAAAGAAGCTATTGTGTAAAAACAAAGGACTTGTACATATCACAGCACACACTGGGAAACAGTGTGTTAGGCAGTCCAATTACTGAGTTTGGTCTCCTACAATGAATTTACTTTTGACCTCCCTAGCGTGAGGATGTTAACATCTGTTCCAGCTCTTTTATTTGTTTAGTAATTTCTTTCTTATAAATTTAGAAATGTTACGGTTGAAGTACATTTTGCATTAGATACAGATCAAAAGAAATAGACTTTGCAAAGAAAAATCCTTGTGGACATATGGGTGCTCATTCAAAGATTCTGTATAATAAGCAAATATCACTGTATAGAGGGCCCTATATCTTAACCCATCATTCTCCAGACTGAAGGTAACATTTTTCCTTAATTCTATAAAATTTGGTTCCTTGATTTCCAATTCCATACAAGTCAAGGGTCTTCAGCTTCTCCATTCAGCTCACAGAAGGCACCAGAGAACTTTGAATGATGTTTAATTCATGCTAGAAATTACTTTTTTTCCCCGATAACTCATTTAATGCAGCCCACCCAAAACCCTGATGGTAACAGATTTCAATTACTGTTGACATAAGTTGGATAGGAAACAGATGTGGAAAGCCTAATGTAAATGTGAGGACTGGGTTGCCTGAAATAGAGTTCAATATTTACTGTAGGATGTATCTGTAGTAGCAGTTTTCCCATTACACTCCCAACATCATTATAAATTCTTACTCATGGAATATGTAGAAATAATCTCTACATTAGTTTTAAAATACTATATGTCATTCATTTCTGCCTTATCCTATTCAGTCAGCCCAGCACTTCAATTACAGTGAATTTTCAGTTTTTTCTTTATGTTTAATCACGGTTTCTCCTGCTGTTTCTGAGATGACTTGCCACTTCTTTATCAGTAGGAGCTTGTAATGTTTCTCTCTCCCTTAATCCTGTCAACTATTACTCCAACCCTTGCATCTGCTACCTGATGTCAAGGAAATACCATGGGGCTGGTAAGGTTCAATTTTTATCTTGCTGTGTGTCTATTGTCAGCAGTGGTGCACACTGCTTTAGCTCTCTGTTTCCACAGAAGATCCTAAATGTTTTCCTAAATTTATCATAGATGACAGCACAGAGTTGCACATACCAGGTACAATAAGGCTATAGCTACAACTTCAGCACCAAATTCATTCACTTTATATCAAAAAGAATATTAGCTTTATTGTGTTTCCATTCCAAGTTTCTCTGCCAAACATATTTCCAAAATAATTGCAGCCATTATAATTTTCCAGGTGAAATAGCTGCACTATAGCAAAGTATTGCATGAAAATTCATAGCAGTTTGCCAACAAATCCATTTTTTAGTTACCTTGCACTTCTTCAGCTTGCATTCACTTAGACAGTCATGATTGAAAAAAACAAAAACAAAAAAACAAAACAAACACAAAAAAATCCAAACCAAGAACAACTGATCAGAAATAATCTGATTCCAGCATTTCAGAATTTGACGGTTTTGTATTTTTGAAGTTTTTGCTTGTTCAAATCTCTGTGTCTAGAGACATCTTGTTCTCTCCATGGACTCTTTGTCCTGTTCCACTCAGCCCTCTGATCCTTCAGGATGAAGATAAGGATCACCAACTGAGAAAATTTTCTCCTCAAGGTCAGCTTCTTGGTGTTGATGACTTGCAAAGTCTTGTTCTCAGCCTTAAGATATTGCTCCTTTTGACTGTTACACAACAGCTTATGAATGTCACATGTGCTCAATCAGTTCTGAAGTTTCAAGGAAAATAGAAGGACAAAACTACTGCTACCATTGGGGAAAACAGAAACACAGAAGGGTGGAGAGTTTACTGGAATGTGACCATCAAAACTTCAAACTTTAGCAGCCTTTGACTTTTTTCCAATGAAATTATTCCACTTCAGCTCTGTCAGCTTTCTAATACACTTCTGAGAGCATTAACATCCTGAGAGAGGGAAAGGAGAAAGAAAGAAAGAAATGAGTGAGAGAGGTAAGGAGTAGAGGCATAAGGCTGAAATGGAAAATGACAAAAACAGAAAAATATATAAAAATCCTGGCATGGTAGAAAGGAAATACAGAGAAAGACTTGTCATTGAACAAGTGAATAGCATGGATTAAAATTTTGGAAGAAATGTGAGATTTGCTGCTGGAATCCAGGATACGTAGCAAGAGGCACAAAAGGCGGCTGGGAGTGGAAAAGGAGAGGAATGCAAGCAGCACCCCTTGTTATGCAGGATGAGTTTATGCCATAGAAATCATAGTGAGTAGCCTTCCAGTGCATGAGTTATACTGCACAGGTTTCTGAAAAAAATGACAGGGTGCACTTTGAGAAAAAAAAATTTTTTTTTTCAATTTGGTATTTATCTTGGTAAATTTTAATACATATCTAGCAGAAGAAATCTTTCTACTCCCCACTGACAATATTGGAGAGAGCTGAGAAATTGGAGAGAGCTGAGCTATTTCCACTGAGAAAACTTAGTGTCAACCTACCACTCTATTATCTAAAGGCTAGGATATGCTCCAAAATCTTGACAACGTGAACTCTGCCTGCAGAGTGGGACAGCAGAGCAGTGTGAGAGGCATTTATTATATGGATGATGGACAGCTTCCACCTTGCTGTGATGATTCAAGATCTGATCCATCAGGTTCTGCCACCAGCTCACAGGAGGAGGAAGCTCTCCATTGCTTTTCAGCAGCAGTGGAGAGTGGGAGGAACCAGTGTCAGAACATGTCCCCACCTCCTCTCTCTGCCTACATGGGCTAGGTGGTGGCAAGTGCAACAGCACATCCTTGGGAAAGGGGCAATGCCAGTCTGAGTCTTCCAGAAACAGAGAAACAAAGAAACAAAGGAACAAAGCTCTTGTGCAGGATCCTGGCCTTCGAGCAAGACTAAATCTCTTTGAGCAAGAGCAAGGTAAGGTTAGGGAGATAAGGAGACAAACACATTCTCTCCTTCACGGTTTATGGTTTATTTACCAAACCCTTAGTATATTGTGATGTTTCAATATCTTTTCAGTGTCAACACCGTGAATGATGTAACACAAAGAACAGGGCTGCAGAACAATGCAGAAATTTTTCTGCAGATCATGCCCCACCTGGAGATCTGAAGGAGGGTATGTGTAAGCTAACTTAATCCTCCATTGTGTGCAATTGCATGTGGGACTTTGGACCTCAGTGAGTTTTCTGAGTTTCCTGATTATCACCAAGTCCCTTATATGACTGCAGGCATGAAATGTCCATGGAAGTGAATTCATGGTGTGCAGCTGGTTGCAGTTGCACTGAGGACCAAGGGAAGAATATTTATGAACTGGGCTAAAGACATCAACTTTTTTGTGAATTAAAATATTTAAAATATAACCTTAAGAATAAAGTTGTAACTGAATACAGAACACATTTTATATTTGATTATCTGGTTCACAACATTTTGGAAAGGCTGATAAAATATAATAAATGCTTAAAACAGTGTTCTGAATTTAAATGGTAAAGTATTTGCATTAGTGAGGTATTTACCTCCCTTACAAATCTGATTTATTTGAATTTCCACTGAAATAAAGACAATTTGAAGGACCTTGCTACCTTACTAGAAAGACAGTAAATTTTATGAGATTGGGTGTTTTATTAGGTTGATCTTGCACACTGACTTTTTTAAACACAAGTAAATACATTTAGAAGGACATTAAGCGACCATGATATAACACATAAACAGGATAAAATGTACCAATTCAGCAAATATTAGGTCAGAAATAAGGCAGTATTATCAAGTTAAATGAGTTCTAATAAAATGTCTACCCTTAACCACAGTCTAACCACTACTAAATTTTCTGAAAGAGCCTTTTTTTAGCATCATTTCCAAGAGCTGCTGGAAACAGCTGCCTTCCCCTCCGTTTCTGTGCTACATAAACTGGCAAACACAGCTCACGGTTGGTTTGGAGAGCACTAAGTGATTGCTGTGTTTATGAAATCCTATTCCTGTTAGTCAAGGAAATGGGTTTGACTCACCAGCTTGTTTATGAGTTTTGCTTTATGAAAGCTACTGCTGACCTCAGACTGCTGTTCCACCAGCACTGCTCAAAACTTCTCCTCTGGGGGGATTTGCACAAGTTCCCGTTTCTGCAAACATCTGTTTATTCAGAGGCTGTGTTTTTTACAGTATTCTTAAGGCATTTTAGTGGAAGTGGGCGATATGTCTCATATAATGCAGACATGTAATCACAGAAGTGCAGAGCAGCACCTCTAATATTTTTAGTTCATTTACTCTGTGAGAGGATGATTTACCCTCTCTGATCACTGACTTCCTATGCCAGCAAATATGCAGCAGCAGAATTGCTGCCTCTAAATTCACGAGTCACACCACAGGCTTTAAATTTCATCAGTGCCTTAACAAATATAAAAATTATCCTTGTATATCCAAGACAGAGAAACTAAAAGGTGAACCCTCAAGGATTTTGAAGTAACTAGAATTATTGGTTTGAAAGAGACTCAGGTCTCAGCATTGCCACTGTAGTAAAGCTAGCTTACTAGAGAAAAGGGAAAAAAAAAATAGTTGAATCACTTGCAGAAATCTTAGTTTGAATGTTTCTTTTCTGGGCTCTACTTTCTACTTGATACATACTGAAAAACTACTCCCTTCCAGGGGTTCATAACAGATGACTTAATTCACTTGAGGCTATTGTTCTTCCTTCTTTTGTTTTTGCCTGGCATATCTTGTAAACTGAGGCTGGAAGTTAAAACCAACACAACCAGTACAAAATGCATTTCAGCATAAGTCAGAGATTTTTTCTTTTCCCCCTAGCTGAATGGAAGTCAGAACAGAAGATAAACCACTGTCTATCTTCTATACATAAAGTTCATCAATGAGGATATAGTGAGAAATTCGTGTACACATGAATGTACAACTGTATGGCATGTTTACAGATGCAAGCCTACACATTTGAATTTGATTTTAATTTGAGTTCATTTTCAAACGCTTTCAGGATTTTAGATTCTTCGGTAAGCATAATGGTAGCCCCAAATATTGGAATTATTGAAAGACAGGAGCAAAGAGAAATGAATCAGCAATTTTCAGCTCTTTTTTTTCTTCCTCCTTTCAGAGGTCTGAAATCCTAATTTCCGTTTTAAAGAATAAAGAATAAAAACTTTTTTTTTCATAGAAGGGATGTTCTGTGCTCTGACAAAAGACCTTTTAATATTTATTTCTCTTACCCTCTATGTACAAGGTTTCTCTTACTTGTACTTTTTGTGCCACTTTGTTGTAGTGCATCTAAAAATCTTGGTACCTCCCAAGGGTAAAACTCACCTCTTGTTTGTATAATGTTAGTTCCTACCTGAGAACCTTCTTTCCCTTCCCCCTTCCCATTGGCTGTGACCTCCCTGCATCCCCTGGTCACCCCTGCCCCCTGGTATAAGAGATAAGACCCAGGGCATTTCGGTCTCTCTCTTGCCCCGGATGGAACACAGACAATAAACCCAGGATTATTCCAGCAAGTTTGAGCCTCCTGTGTCTAGATACTTTGAGTCCGTGTTGTATCCACTCCAGGACCCCCTCCGCCTCCTGTGCCCTGAGACGAGCAGGCTCTCACCACGGGGGGTGGGACAGAGGGGTCCCATTGGGGAGAAGGAGCACAACACCACTTGTTATTTCTACATGCATAGTAAGCCAGTGATGAGCCTCACACTCTTTTGCACTAAAGCATCCAACTTTCTCCTGATGTTCTCCTTCCTGCTGGTACTCAGCTGGTTTTACAGTAAGGCAGCACAGGGAGTTAAACTAGGAAAAAAAAAAAAAAAACAGCACAAAAAAATAGTTTTGAAAATCAAGAACCACAACATCATGGCTAATATTCAGTAGGTCAATGCAAGGGCCATCACCTGGCGATACCCTAAGCCCAGTTATATCAGATCCAATTTGTTGTGTAACATTCATTTTCTGGGGTTTACAAGCTGGCTTTGAGCATGCTAGAAATGCTTCAAGCACAGCACTGTTCCTGGTGGCTGCCAGCAGCAGTAAATATAGAACGAAGCCAGCCTGTTCACAGCTCATATTGAGGTACTGTGTCAACAGCCTGTGATCTGAGGAATGCTTTTTGGACTGCTATCAAGTTCCTGAAGGACAGTGCAAAAACCAGGTCACAAGTGTGCCATGCTCTCCCATTTCCAGCTGCTGAAACAAAGGGAAACAAAGGGAGCCAGGACTCGTTCTAGCTACTCCTCCAGATGAATTGTACCCACTGGTGTAAGTGCTGGACAAATATTCTGCAGCTGCAAGCCAGAGCTGACAATGTCCATGTGGTTCCACCTTGAGATGACCTTTCCTCAATAGCTCCCCTATTCTGAGTTTGGACAGGCTTTTAATATGCTAAGAAACTGAAAGGATAAGACAAAATAAACCAAGAATTCCATCACATTGCTTGTGTAGGAAACTCATTTTTACCTGAGTTTATAGCAACTTAAAGGCCATAAAGCCCTTTTCCCCCTTCATTTAGGCCTGTATAGCTGTCTGCCGTCACTCCACCACACTTCTACCTGCAGCCTTCTCTCCCAGTCATGATCAGGTAAGACAGGTTTCTATCATCCTTCCTGTTGGCCTCTCAAACAGTCTTTCTTTCCCTCCTTCCTCTCCCTTTAAAACCAACCTTGTGTCAAACCTATATGGTGAATTCATCAGCATTTCTGCTGAGAATCTCTTGATTCATCTCTCATGATCAGTGATATCATGTGGTACGCACAGTCTCAAAAGATTGCACTTGCATAGTGAGGTCTGTGGAGACTGGTTACAGCTGGAAGGACAAAGAAATGTGGGGTCATCTTGCCCTATAAAAATAATCAGACCATTAAGAGAGGTTTTGTGCCTGGTTGGAGATAAGAGAAAACCAGGGCCGAGAAAAAAAAAAAGTCAAACAAATTAAAAGAAGGAGCTGGGAATCACTGACTTTCAGAATCCAGGAATGTCTGATTCATTGGAGAGGCAGGTTAACACGCATCTGTTGAGAAAACTCACTAAAGAAATGTGGGTTTAATGAAATGCATCTGCCATGCTTTTTTGAAAATATAGAAAGATTTTAATACAAAATACAAAAAAAAAAAAAAAACCAAAATGGTCAAATGGTCACTTCCATCACACTTTAAAACACATTAAAACCAGACTGTTTTCTCAAATGTTGGAGAGAAATTGAATACCCTGACTTTATGTTTTTTGCCATCATCAGTCTAACCGGATTAACATTTTTTCAGCTGAGCAAATGTCTTAAAATGTAAATGCAAAGTAAAACTTTCCCTTTCATTGCCTTAAAATCCACAAAACCCCCTAGGAAAATAAGTTTTCATTTTTTATTTTAAAGGAACCTCATTTCTGGTATTGACCTCTGTTCTTCTAACTCAGTTGTTTCTGCCAAAACACCTCAAAATTTGAGAGTTTAGAAGTATGTTTTAAGTTTAGAAACTCCTTCCCTTAAGAGGTAACCCCACCTCAGACTGTTCAAATAAAAATGATATAGTAAGCAGGTGCCACCTCATTTCACATCTTGTCATATATATTAATAGGAAAGGCAATCATATAGGTTGAAATACATCCCTCTCGGTGATGCAAGCTATAAGGAGAATTAGAGATAAGCTAAAGACCTGGCCTTACCCATAAAAGGTTGGATATACACCTATTAACAAGTTTTTAATCCAAAACTTCCTGCAGTTCACTGAGCTGAAGTTCACAGAATGTTCCCAGACTCAGCAGTTGCACTCTGTAGGAATTGAGTTTGGGTGAATGTTCTCACCTCCAGACACACAAAGGGGTTTCGCCCAGCAACATCAGTCAAGTGCAAACCACTGATAGTGATAATTCAGTGATAATGAGCTGCATCTGGTTTCAAAACGAGAAAGGGTATTGTGAGACCTGAAAACACAATTACACACAAAACTGATGGCAAAGTCAGGAACATTTACAAATCTGTCCCAGCACTTTGAGTTATTTAGCTAATATTGCAAACAAGGATGTCATAACCTGTCAGGGTATGCTTCACCAATAATCAGAAATCCTGCATATAATTTGGAGGCTTGCGTAAAGGGGGGGGATCAAAGAACAGGAATTACGATGGCTTCTGTAATCCATACAAATGAAAAGGTAAGACTTCAACAGGTCTTTTCTCTAAATCAAACATCATCACTTGTGACACTATACTTTAAATCTATGTTGCTTACTAAGTAGTTGTTTTTGGTTTGTATTAGATTATTCCAGAAAACTGTTTAAAACCAAAACAGATAAAAAGAGCTACACAATTTTGTTGCAGCTGTCCAACCAGGGAAGGGAAGGTTCTGGTGAAACCTTAGACCTTCTGTCAGTGCCTAAAGGGGCTACAGGAGAACTGCAGAGGGACTTCTGACAATAGCGCAGAGGGACAGGACAAGAAGGAATTTCTTTGAACTAAAAAAGAGGAGGATTGGATTAAATATTTAGAATAAATACTTCCCTGTGAGGATGATGAATCCCTGGCACACGTTGCCCACAGAAGTGAATGCTCCATGCCTGGAAGAAGCAAAGCCAGGTATGACGGAGCTGTGAACAGCTTTGTCTGGTGAAAGGGGTCCCTGTCCATGACAGAGGAAAAAGTTCCCTTCCTACCCAAACCACTCTGTGATCTGTGATTTTATGATTATTATTTACTGTTGCTGCTATTGTATTACTATTGTTGGTATTCCCTTTGAAGATTAAAAGACACATTTGTGCCAGTCAAAAGATAACAGGCAAGCAGTCCCCCTGACAGAGAGTATTTCCATAAATCTATACTGCAGGAAAGAAAAAACAAAAATCTCATGTCCACTTTACTTCATTCTTCCCTCCCTGCAAGTCCAAGAGTGACAAGGTTATCGTTGCCATACGTCGCAAAATTAGCATAGGGACAAAATCACCATAGTGGTGACGCAAATCAAGTCTGCACTTGGCACAGGCTGTTGGCACGAAGTGACAGAATAAAGCAACAAAGGACACTTTCAGTCAATAACTGAGTTGCATTTATTCACTTCAGATCGCCATCTGAGCAGATGATATTTCTGCTGTTCTCTTTTCTGAAGTACCTCTTGTGTCTCCCTGAACATAATAAGGGAACACTGACCATCCAAGTTGCTTTACGACTTCTAAATAACTTGCATAGAATTTAACAAGATTTTTGTTAGGTGTTCAGTTTATTAATATGGGAAGATACTGCCTTAAGAATGGTTAAAACCCAACAACTGTAAGTGCTGCTTTGGGAATGCTGATGTCTGAAGAATGTTGGCCTGAATTTCTGACACAGATAAAGCTGCCCACAGTCCCTGGTTCTGCACATCTACTTTAACAGTTAAAACTTATTTGATTTTTCATTTGGTGATTTTTCCATCTCTGAAATGGAGCAAACACTGCCATGTCTTCCAAAATGCTTTGAGAATTGCTGTACAAAACACTGACTGACAATATCTTCCTGGGATGACTGGAAGGACAACTCAGTCAAAGGTCACATCAGTGGGTTATTAAAATATAAACACAACACTGGTTTGAGTACATTCTTTCGGGGTCATTGTTGCAGTGCTGAAAGGAGAGCTGTCTGCTCTTATTCCACCTCCTTTGCCAGGAAGAGGTATAATTTGAAGGACTCATTAAGGAGGAGGAGAGAACAGAAGACTTGAGCAGGCAAAGAAGAATCATGATCCCAAGGGCTTCAAGGATGTTCAAAGAGGACAATAGCCTGCACTTAATTTTCCACAGCAATCCCTCCCCCAGCAGCAGATCATAACATCATAGAATCATTTAGGTTGGAAAGGACCGTTAAGACCATCAAGTCCAACCATGAACTTGCCACTGCCAAGTTTGTCACCCCCTAAGTGTCACACCTACACATCTTTAAAATACCACTTGGGGTGGTGACTCTACTACTTCCCTGCACAGTCTGTTCCAGGACTTAGCAACCCCACTGGTGAACAAGTATTTCTTAATATTCAATCTAAACCTACCCTGCAGCAACTTGAGGCTCATCCTACCGGCTGTTACCAGGGAAAAGAGACTGGTGTAGCTGCTAGAAACTGGAATACATCTTTACTTCTCTCAGCATCATGGAAATCCAGAGGGATGAAGTGCAGAGAGAGTTTCTCTCTTGAGACATAGTGTTAGTGGTATGTGTTTGCAGGAGGAAGGCAAAGGGACAGCACACCTACAAAGCAAAGCAACAAGGGATGCACTCCAGATCAGGGCTGCACGAGTGAAGCTCCCTGCTTCTCAGCACAGGGCCACACCAGAGGGAGAGGTGCTGAGGCAAACCTGACGTCTGAGGTATTTCAGTTAGGAAGAGGCTAAGACACCACTGGAAATGGCAGCACCTTTTTTCATTTGGCAGGAGAACTGCAGGACAGCTGGGACATTTGTAGGCTCAGGAAAAACAGGATTTCCATAGGTGTAAGGGGCTTTCTGCAGCAGGTGACTAACACTGACTTGGACATTTTCCCTCTAAATTTCCCTCTTGATAAAAATTTCATTCTTCTTCTTTCCCCAACCACCCAAAAAAAGTACTGACAAACCCGTTTAGGAAAAAAAAAAAAGCATTGAAGTATGATCATTGAGGGAAGCACATACATACCTATGTTGGTTTCTGCTGGGATAGAGTTAATTTTCTTTGCAGTAGCTTGTATGGGCTGTATTTTGGACTTGTGCTGAGCACAGAGTTGATAAAATAGAAATGTTTCTGTTGCTGGGCAGGGTTTACACAGAGGCAAGGCCTTTGCTGTACCACACAGGTGAGGAAGCTGGGGATGCATGGGAAGGTGGGAGGAGACAGGACTGGGACAGGTGAGCCAAACTTACCAGGGGCGTATTCCAAACCTTGTGGCATCAGGCTCAGTATATAAAGGAGGAAGAGGGTGACATTTTGAGTAATGGTGTTTGTCTTCCCAAGTGTCTATTCATGTGATGGGATCCTGCTCTCCTGGAGATGTCTGAACACCTGCCTGCCCATGGGAAGTGGTGAATTAATTCCTTGTTTTGCCTTGTTTGTGTGTGCAGCTTTTGATTTCCCTATTAAACTGCTTTTATCTCAGCCCATGAGTTTTTTGGCTTTCGTCCCTCCAATTCTCTCTCTAATTTCACTTGTGGAGAAGTTAGCTAGTGACTTCGTGGGCTTGGCTGCTGGCTGGGTGAAACAAAAATGCCTTTAAAATCTTTCAGCTAAAGAGCATTTAGCAACCCATTTTATCAGTTTCACAAGGTGCTTCTATTCTTTCTAATACATATCCCCACGTGAAAATAATCCAAGCCTAGAAAAACACCTCATTCAAGATCATAAAGACCAGTTTAGATTGGTTAGATAGAGTTTCCTTTCTGAGACTCAGAGACTGAGTCACTTTCTCTTCCTGTGCTGCCTTTGTTTTAGATTAGGACATACAAAGCTCACTGCCAGAAATCATCACTACTGGGAAACAACACACTGGGAAACTACATGTTTTATTGTTGGGATTTTTTTTGTACTTACATGACCCTTGTTACATAATAGCTACACAGAGGGAAAGAAAAAAGAAAAGGCTACAGATGAATCTGGTAGCCGATGGAAAATGTTGACAAAAACTTGGCAGCATTTGCACAAGGCTCCTGGTATTGCCTCAAGTTGCTCTGACAAGGAGTTGTCCTCCTGCTCTCTCCTCCTGAAAGGATGGTTGTGACAGCCTGCCTGTCGTGCACTAGCACAGGACAGGAGGCAGGCCTGTGCCACCTTTTCTCTAAGGAAAAGCAATACAGCAAGGGATCCAGCCACTGTTAGCTCTGTTAGCTCTCCCCACTCCACCCATCATGAAGCCCAGAGTGGCACTGCCAGTGGAGCCAGGGCAGCACAAAGGAGATTTGTTATCCTAAAGCTGTGGCAGAGGGAAGTGTCTGTCTCCACTTGCTGGGCAAACTCCAAGTTTCTTCACCATACAATCCAGGATTCTTCTGCAGGAGAGGGGTGCTTATCACTGAGCTGCACTGAAACATCTAAAGAGAAAATAAAAGAACAAAAAATCAAGCTCTGCTCTGCTGATAGAGTCCAGGCATCTCAGTATTGACTCAAAATTTCAAAATTCTGTGTAAAAGTTTGAGCTTTGGTATTGTTTGCCAACGATTTTGAATGAAAATACATCTAAGGAGCTGTATATTTTAAAATAGAAACTGAGGATTTACAATGTTTATAAAGTGGTTTTAAGTTTTCATGGTTTCAGCTAAAAAACACACCAGTTTGCAATGTGTCATGAATCTACATAATTTGCAATTTAATTTCTGCTCTTTAAATTAGATAGTTTGTCTTAGACTTTCTTATTCAGAAGTTCTTTATAAAGTTCTTTATTTGGTGTAACAAATGGTCTTCCAAGATAGTTGTCTCATGACATGCATTTCTTCAAGTCATATCCCTCTAGAGGATATAGTATTGCTCCTTTCCACTTTCTTCCCAAGATTTATAGAAGTTAAAAATATAAAAGAATGAAACTGGATTACCAAGCCCATGATTTAGATCCCCCATCCAAAAGCACAAAATCAGCTGTGACATTTCTGCCTGTCCAGAACTGAGCTTGCCAGGTAAGGTTCTTTCTTTTTCTAAAGATCACAGAATTTCAACAAACATTCTACACTTTTCTCTAAGTAGCAGAATATGCTTCTTAGAATGATACCAATAAAAGGAGAGAAATAATAGAAATCAAGGAAAAAGTCTTACTACACCTAGATTTATGTATTCTCTTCTACATTCTCATTTTAAAAGTCATGAATCTTTGAATCCAGGGTCACCATGGCTCTTCTATTTCCTGTAAAAAAATTTTATACTAAGTTTGTACTTCAGAGGAATGGTTTCCTTGCCAACATTTCATGTTTCATGCACCTGATTCACGCTTATTACTGACAAATAAACTGATTTGTGTGTCATATTTGCACAGTTACTCAGCACTAACTAAATTTACCTTTTTTAACATGGTAATTTCTGGATTTATGCCCAGCACTCCCTGACTTACCACATCATTATTGTAATTAAAGGTTTAAGGGAGTGTGAAGGTCTGCTTTGAAAACCCTCTACCTTTTACAGTGAGAATGATATTTGTGATTAATTCTTTAGGCCAGATAGAAGTTTTGGTTTTGAAAACCTTATTTTGCTTCTTTTTAAGTGAAAACAGGCCCTACAGGCCAGCACTATTACAGTTTTGACTTCGTTTCACAGGAGACAACTCACTTATTTTAGTTTGTATTTTTCACTTTCCCATTGAAGCTGAAGACATATATGGTCTAATGAGAATATTATAAGATCTTTTTGCCTGGAACATAGAGAAAACTTCATTAAGAATGTATCTTATTAAAACTGCCTTTCAGATTGTTGAAAAAAAATTACATCAACTGGAATTTTTAAATTTCTATCCATGTCTCCGTTGAATACTAAAGCCTCTGAATGTTGACTTAGGAAATCTTGTCTAACTGATTTTTTGGGAAGAGGATAGGTAAATATACTGTTCAATTTTAATTACCACTTTTATTTGCAACCTAAAAAAAATTTATCTTCACATATTCCACAAAAACAAAATATCATGCCAAAAAATTAGTGGTTTGGGTATAAACTGCTGAAGGATGTATAATATCAAAGATAATACATCATGTAACATTGTATCAGTATACTTCCCTTTATGTCAAGTGAATTATTTAAGTGAATTAAGAAAGCTGACCATGCCACTTAGATTGCTAAACCATTTCAGGTTTCTGAAGGAACATTTATGACCCAATGTTCTAATCTGCTAAAATATTTTTTGTTTGTGAATAAAACAGAATTTGATGAGGTTAGGAATTAAGGTATGTGAAGGGCTACTATGGGAGTTAAAGGTTAAGCAAATGAGAGAACTAGGAGTGTGCATGGCATATCACAGAATCACAGAATAGTTTGGGTTGCAAGAGACCTTTAAAGGCCATCTAGTCCAACCTTCCTGCAATGAGCAGGGACATCTTCAAGTGGATCAGTCTGTTCAGAGTCCCATTCAACCTGACTTGAATGTTTCCAGTGATGGGAAATCTATCACCTCTCCAGGCCACCCTCACTATAAAACAACTTCTTTCATACATCTAATCCAAATCTACCCTTTGGATTTAAACTATTACTCCTCATACTATTGTCTGGTAGTTGATGCACTCAGCAAATGTATTTAAAAATTTCATATTTTCTAGCCTTATCTTGTTAGGTGATTGTTGGTTCAAGCTCCTTGACCGAGCTGTAGGGTGGAACAATAGATTCTGGATTTAGGTGCCAAGCATTTTACACCTGCCTATCATTTGAGCTGGAAATTTGAAGGCATTGATGTTATAGCTCTGTGGAAATGTTGGACTTGGGGAGCAGCTCTCTTTCTCAGGGGCTGTGGCTTGGCCAAATAATGACATTCTCTGTTAGAGACAGGAATGGTTCTCTCCAGATGCTCATGTAATCCTGAGTTAGCAGCACTGAGAGTCTTTGTAACATACTTTGCAGAGATAATTAGCAACACTAATGTATTTTTGACCTTGTAAGTAAACATGATTGAGTGTTCCAATTTGCTGCTTAGCAAACCCTCCACCTACATAGATATGGTAATACTTTGTTTGATGCCCAATAAAGACCTTAACCCTGAGCAGTGTTTTCAGTCTCCCAGAGTGCACTCCCTGTCCCTTGCACCAAGCTGGTCATCAGCCAAGTTATACAATAGAGAGTTCATTAGCTAAAAGAGGGAAAAACTCCAATTACCTAAATAGCCAAAGGGCTAAAAATAGTTTTTCAGCACCAGCTAACACAGTCACAACCAGGATTTTGGCTCTGGTTTATGAAGTGCTGAGGTCCACTGTGCATATATTAATCCAGCAAGAGTCCACTTCAGGTCAGTAAAGCACTCAAAACATCTGTTAATTAATTTCTCTACATTATATGAGGCAACTACATGCATTAAATTATTATAGTTATCAGTGGAGTGGGTGTTCAACAAAAAAAAGTTGTCTTAGAAGCAGTAGCACTGCAAGTGTTTTTAGTCTTTCCCAGAAAGTCTGGTGTGTGTGTGTTTGGCTTCTCAAATAAGGAAACCAACAGGTAGGTTAAAATATAACTAGCAGAAAGACAAGAATTTTTATCTCCAGGGCACAATGGAAAAAAGCAGCCCAGAGTAAATCTCATCAATCCCTCAATGATGAAAATCTAACACAGCAGCTGTTTGTCTGGGAACAGTCTCTCAACACATTTTGATTTCACAGCACTGAACTAATCTTTTCTGGAGAATACACGGAAACAGCAGCTCTCCTTGCAGATGGGGTGGACCATTCCTCTCTTCTGATACAGCTCAGTGGGTGCTGTAGCTCTGACACATTTATTTGGGACTGTGATGTAGAAAGGAAAAGGATGACTACAGCTCTGGGAATCTTCAAAGGGAAGAAGCAAAAAATCATGCATATCTACTAGTCAAATGAAAATTTTAAGCTGGTAACAGAACATTTGCTTGCAAAATGTAATTAATCTATAAAACTCTAATGCCACTGGATTAAAAAGCTCAGTCAAGAGAAAGAATTATGTATTTATAATACAGACATCTATACATATGTTAGGGAAAGAAAGACAGCTGCCCTTACACTGAATATTTGTGTATGTGCACTGTTCTGTCCCAACAAGATTAAGTCAGCAGAAAAACTGATGTCATTAAATCAGTGAAAATCCTAGGCTGCAACACTATGAGCATATATTGTTTTGGCACAGCGCATCATTGTAATCACAGCTTCATTGTGCTTTAAGTTGAAAGATCTTCCATTCCTGAAATAAAGTGATATGATATAACAAAACCTTAAACTTTGTTATCAGTGCTTCTGTAAGGATGATGACGAGCATAGATGTTAAAGCCTGCATGTGAAGAAGCACAACAGGAAGCAAACACAATATACTACACTTTCTCTAAACCACAATGATTCTGTACACATGATCTCTGTTCTTAAAGTAACATTTTTTTTAATGCAATGACGGTACTAAATCAGACTGTTGTGTAGGACTGAGGAAAATAACTTCATCACAGTACTTCCTGATATGACACAAGCCACGGAATATGTGCCAGTGTACCTTCAGATTTTTAATTATAAAACTACATAACTTTCTTCACAGATATTTTCAGCATTTTATGATGAAGGAAAGCAGAAAAAAATAGCAATTCTGGTATTTCCAAATAACACAATTTGACAAGCTTAGATGGGTTTCGCCTTTCTCTCAGAATAGAGTACACCAATTTCAAGTGGTCATTGTAGGTGCTAGAGATTTATAGAAGAATTTTGAAGCAAATTTAAGATTTTTCTAGAAATCTCAATTGTATTGTATGTATTGTAATTACATGAAAATACATTAATAATTCAGTATTAGAATGTAATAACTAAGTGCTCGTAAACCCAATGCAATTTGTCAGCTGTCTTGATACTCTGGCATTAGGACCTAAAGACACATGTGCAGCTCTTAAACAAAACTCTTAAACAAAAGTGCTACACAGCAATATAAATATTTCAGAATAGTCTGTGTTCTAAGAAGATAAAAGTTAGTTTCTCATGGAAGGAAAGATTTTGTGTAGATGCATATATATGCATATGATGTGTAATAAATTATTGTTTGTATTAAAAATTCGAAGTATATAAATAAGACAAATGTGTTTGCAATGACATAAAAAATATGAAATGTAAAAAGGCCTCTCCTCAGAGCGGAACGGGGCTCTCTCCGAAAAACCACTGATTGCCAACAACACCCAGATAACGAACTCAGGCAGGCCCATCAACTCGAACAAACAGACAGGACACGGACCATCAGGAAGACAATGGAGCTGGCTCGGGAAATTATCTGCCTCCCGACCCGAGCAACGCCCTGCAGATTCCTGTAGGGAACAAACTGATCAACGAAAGAAAGACAAGCTCCAAAAGATAGGCCTTGCCAGACCTGAACATCCCGGTGTTGAAAAGGCAATCAGGAAAGACAAAGGGGAAAAGCACGGCCGAGATATCCATCGGCACCAGCCCGGATTCCACCGCCCTGCCATGAAAACCTAACGTTGCAATACATACAGAATCTCCTTTACATATGAGGAGATTCTGTCCGGACACTAGTTAATGTCATTATTCCATGTCAGGAAATCCATTCACTGAACAATCAAGGACACTTGGTGAATGGAACCTGCTTGGAATTTTTGCCTAAGGACAGAAAATCCCTATAAAAACCGAGGCTTGGGAACCCTCGATCGTGGATTTGGGAAACCTATACCTCTGGTGTAGACCCTGTCCACCCAGCGCTGCGCTGATCTTTTTTATTGTGGGTTTTTATCGCTGTTTCGCTTGTTGTTGTTTATTAATAAATTTCTCTTTTTCAATTCATATCACGAATTTGCCTCTGCATTTATAACATGATGCATATGTAACTCTGGAAATCAGCCTCATAAGATGCACCTTTACCAGGTTTTCTTGAATTGTTTAGTTCTTTGGTAGTTTAGGTCAACTCACATAAGTGGATTTTAGTTCTTATTGCTCTAAGCACATAGACTATATGAAATACAGCTTGGTCTTTTTTTTAACCTGGATTTTCTACTAGTGATTTTTTTATTTGCCCAGATTTTTGCATTAAGTGCATCTCAGAAAATAACAGTCATTCTCAGCCAAGACCCCTAATTCTTTAGGAAAGTAAATGCAGACCACTTCTCCTGTCAATAAGAAGCATGAATGTCAAGTTCCCATGGCTTTTTCTGTGCAGTGAGGATAACACTGAAGGGAAGCAGCATCCTTGAAGTGTCAGCTTTTGCACTGATATTTCTTGCATTCTCAATGTTAGATTTTTTTTAAATTTCTGTAGCATTTTTGGCTTCACACATGCTTCTCCTTACATGGAGAAAATTTTGATCAGCTGCATAGTAGTCTCCTGAGAAAGCATTACCCTGAGAAAAATATATGCTGACATAAAGAATAAAGTCCTGTTTCTTCCCAGTGAAAGTAGTCCACATCTCTATTCATCTCAGATACAGAAAATACTCAGAATTATTAGAGAGACAAATAAAGCAGAGAAAATAATGATGTTCATAATTACAGCTTGAGCAATTTTCCATTCCCATTGTTTGTGCTGTGAAAGACAAAGAGATACAATTTGAAAATTGAAAAAAGCCTTGCCACCAACATACTGAAACAGTTGAATAAAGAGTTGAACCATCTGCATATAGATGACTGATCTAAAGTAAACAATTCTGTGATAAATTAAGGACTGTTTGTTTTTCACTTACTGATAAATAAAGGCATGTTATTTTTAAAAGGGACAACCATTACGCAAGAGGGCTGCCCTTGCCAGTCTGTTGATGTTTAGTTCAGCAGTTGTGTGTACTTTAGCATCCAAGATCACAGCATTTCTATCTGCTATGCACTTCAATTCAAAATGTCCAGCTGAGTTTGACTACCAGCTTCACACCTCTGTATGGGTACCTGTGGTCAGCCTGAAAATGAAAAAAAGAGATTAAATGCCAATTTTACATGTGAGCAGAACAGAAAAGGTTTAAAATAGGACATTTCTACCTAAATGGTAGAATGGTAAATGGTAAATGGGCCTACCTGGGCCCATTTTACAGGCGTCTCCCAGCAGCTCCACCCCTAGTCTGCACTGAACTGCATTGAGTCTTGCAAGTTAGTTAGGATATCAGGTTCCTGATGATTGGTCTGTGTCACAGAGTAGAAGATGAGAGAAAATGTGGTGAGGGCCATTTTCCATCCTTCAGACTAAAGCAACTTCAATCACACATGTCATTTCTGAAGAACATTTGCCTAACCTGTTCTTCACAGCTACAACATGACACCAGTGCTCCGCATCTTTTCTGCACAGTATTTATTTCCTTATCCCTAAGGACAAACCTTAGCTAATAAGTAAAGCTCCCTTTTTGCAAGGTAAAGTTAATGCTTTCTCATGTGTTTCATGTCTGTATGGGAGAACAGCCTGACTAGCTTTTGCAATTTTTTTAGTGCATTAAAAGGCTTATTCTCCCCTGTTAGACAAACCTCTGAACAGTTTTTATCTTCCCCTTGGAGACCTTTTATCCTATATATTTGACCATTTCTTTCATTAATATTGTCTAAAACACAGCACTGCCAAGTTAACCATGTAGTATTGAATGATGAAGAAAATTATTTCACCTTATTCACACAGCTCATCTTCTAATTTCACTCCTATGAAAATACTTACTTTCTCACATGAACAGCACTAGTGTCTCATACAACCCATGGTCCACAATCATTCCTAGGTCCCTTTTTACCAAAAAGTTGCTAACTTAGTTGTTTTTCATTCTGTCCTTTAGAATTATATTATTCAATATTTTGAATACTTCTTGAAGTCTGCTCTCCATTTGAAATTATGTTTCCCACTGAGGTGCAATGATCTGCACTTGTCCTTTCTGACTTGTATTCACCAGCTTGTCAAGGCAAATTATAGAGTTAAGCCTGTCTATATGTTCTTACTCCTTTTTCAGCCTAATGTGACCCCTGAATTTAATGACCATGCTCTGATTTCATCATCCCATCATTAAGATAAACTGTTGCTGAGTGACACACAGAGGTTACATTCCCTGACTTTAAGCTGCTGAATTCTGGGAACGGTTTTCCAAGTAGTATTGCACTGAGCCTTCTGCACATAGAGCTCAACATGCTTCCTCACCAGAAAGTGTTGGGTGAAACAACATAACAATTCCATGCTAAAGCCAGAATGCATAACATCCGCTACTTCTACTTGTTGAGAAAGCCTTCCATATTTTCAAAGGCAGAAATTAAATTGTTTAGATGTGATTTGTTCTTGACATATTTTTGTTGGCTGTTTCTCAGTTGTTTCCTTCGAGATACTTGTAAACTCTGCTGCAATTGCCAAGCATTTCTTCAGAACTTTCTAGTGAGCTGAGAGAAGACAATTTGCCATCTCACCCTTTTCTCCCTCTTTAAAGTATGACAGACAGCAGGCTTTTATTTTTTTTTTATTATTTTCTTTTAATTTTTATTATTATTATTACCTTTATTTCAGCCTACCAATATTTTGCTCATCCTCCTTACGTTTTCAAAAGTAGCTGCAAGTAACAGACATATCAAGATCTCCCCTCTGGAGTTCACAAGGAATGCTGTCATGGTCCTTCAGCTCCCCTTGGGCCCCACTGAATATGGCCAGTTTTCTCATTTCAAGGTGGACTCTTTCATCCAGCACTTGGCTGCTGCTGAGTGCCTTGCACACTGCTGGAGCTTGCTGTGCTAGTGCAGCCACAATCAACTGGTTAACTGTGGTGGAAAATCAGTACTTGTGGCTATGCTGTACCTGTAAATGGATAAATAACAAAAGAGCAACACACCCCATTCTACAATCTGCTCTTTTTGGGATCTCAGAGAGAGAAAAAAAAATAGTTCATAAACCAACTCCTCAGACTTTCCCAAGAAGTTTTATTATGAAATTGTGCAAGTTTCTTGCAGTTCCGACTCCATGGTAAGTTACTCATGGGAAGTAATAGGAAAGAAATAAAAATAGGATTATCAGTTCTTACAGGAGAGACAGCCAGTGTGCCTCGATAACATTTAAGGCCAGAGACAATAGCTTCTCTCAGCCTCCACCTAGTCTCATCACATTCAAAATTTGTCGTTAAGCAATATCTGCAAGGACTTCATCAATAATTCAGTGCAAAAGCACAGGACTTTCGTGTCATATGGAAATATACCAACTTTCACTTTCACTCACAGACCTGGGAAATTCCTCTAATACAAAATTAATGTCACTGGAATCAGTTAGAAGTGAACATACAATCTTTTGAATTAGGGAGGACTTGATTCCTCCAGAATATTCTGAGACAACCAAAGGAAATAAATCTACAATTCTTCAAATAATTTTTATCTCTGTTCACTACATCTACACTATAAAAACTGGTTTTTAGCACTGTTGTTGCATCACATTTGAGTTTTCCAGCACTGCCTACTCAGACCGTCCACATCAATAAAGAACATTTTTCTGCAAGACTGAGAAAAATGTTTTGGCTGAGAAGGAAAGCAGCTCTCCATATAACACCAGTGCATAGTAATCAGTAATTCAGTGCTCTCAAATGATGCGGAATGGCCAAACCTGATCCAACTGTAGTAAAATTAAGCCAAGTGCTTGCAGAAGTGTCTTAGGTGGAAGAGGAGATAAAAGAAGAAGGAGGCACACACATCACATTGCAGTAAATATTACAGGGGTCTTCTTGAAGGAGAGATCAGGGCATCTCCACACTGATGTAACGGATCTTGCAAACCTTGATAGGAGTCAAGGAAAAAGCTGATGTGAGGGCAGAAACCAGCTGCACTCTGAACTTACTTCACTCTTAAATGATCTGGCTCTCATGTGATCTTTAAAAGAAGTGAAAGAATGAAAAATCACCACCTTTGAGGCACAGAATATAATTTCATCATATATGTTTATTTTATTTATGATTGAAGGGCTGTTGCATAAACACCTATTTTCAGGATGTCAGCAAAATTACTTGGAGTCATTGAACTACACAAGCTGTTTGGCAGATAATTGGCACACCCTACTGCTGAAGATGGGTGATTAACTCTGTTCTGTATTTCAGATGTAATATGAAGATATTGGCCAATATATTTTTATTGTAGTTACGTTGAGTCATTGGCTAATGTAGAAAACAAGCAAACAACAAACCCAACTACCAAAACAATAAAAAAATTTCATCCAGTTGTTTTTTTGCCAAAAATATAAACAACATCACAATATATTGTCTCCTTTTGGTATATTAAATGAATTCTGTTAAAGTATCTATTCCCTGAATATGCTTGAGAAAAATTCAGAATTAAGAGGAAGTGAGTTTTGTTTGGCCTTGGTCCTTGTAGACCAATGTTAGACAATCATCATCATCTGCTTTTGAATGGAGGAATTTGATGGTGAAAAGCTGACATAATTATCTATTCTTGCCCTCACACTTCCAAGAGAGGGACACAGTTCTGCTCAGAGATGTTTATCAGCCAGGACTCCTAGAGCTCACCCAACCAGACATGTTGCTGGCTTGCTCTGTATCTCACAACCTCACAAGATCCTTTCCAGGATTCAAGATGTTCTTTTCTCAAATCCAAATGAAGGCAGAACAGGTTGGCAGAAAATTGGACCCCTTGACATTTTTTTTAGTGATGGAAGCTCGTCATTTCATCCTTGGTTATATTCAAGACTTTTGGTGAAACCAAGCCACTCATGCACCAAAAGTGGTTAGTTTTGCATTGTTGCTCAAGGATGGATGTCTGCCACATTAACTACCTCAAAACCAAACTCCTGGCTGTGCCTGGCAGGAACAGGGCTTGTGTGATTTATAAAGAGCTTAGGGAGATGCCTGTCAGCCTAGGAGATGATGTGAGCCACACCAACCAACCGGACTGTTTGCTGTGGGAGTTTGCCTGATTAGCGGTCTCCTCTCCACCACTCTCCAGTATGGAGAGACCACTTCACTCAAAAAACATCAGCACATCTCTCTCAGAGGAAATTCCTCCCTGGAACTCCAGGAATTCGAAGGACTTCTCTTGCCTCTCATTTATGGCAGTGTGCAGTAATACTTGTGTGCCTCCATCCTGGTGAGGGGTCAGCTCGTGTCCATTGCATGGGCTCAGGCACAGCAAACCCCAACAGCCTCAGTCTCCCTTCTTGATAAAGTTCCACGATTGGGTTGTTCTTTAGCCTGATCCTTTAACTGCAAACCAAACATGTTTATATTTGGCCTCTTAGTGAAACACAAACCTCCTATCTGAGCTATTATCTGTCCAGCAGGAGAGCCAACAGGACAAGAGCACGAATCATAACATAGGGCACCTGGCAAAGCACCTATTTTAATATGTTCTACACATCATTTTCTCAAGAATAGTACTAACCTGACCCTGCATGGAGCGTGAATGGGGCCTTTAGAGTAACAATAGAGGTAACAAGTAACAAAAACCCTAATCAAGAAAAGTGGTGGCACATTGTTATAGGTAGTAGAACTTAGAGTTCTGCTGAATCAGGGCTTAACAGCTCTTTGAAACTCAGAGTTGTTTGATCTTGAGTCATGATCAGTCACCATTTCTGCAGAGCATAGGGACAGAAAAAGCTACAATCACATTTTCTGGCCAGCACTTTCTTCCTCTCAAGCACTTCTACACAATCCATTTGTAGTCATAAAGCCATGACCATAACCTGAGAAAATTCTGAATAAACTCCTTAAAAAAAAAAAAAAAAAAAAAAAAAAAAAAAAAAAAAAAAAAAGTCTAACAAAAACTTTGTTGCAATTCAAAATACACTGGCCTTTGAGCCTGGCTTGCATAAGGCGCACACTGACACAAGTTTCCTGAACGCTGGCAGTGTAAGCACAGTGCAGAAAGGTAGAAGCAGCTATTTTGACTCACAGCTTGGGAAGTATCAAACCATTAATGTGAGCACAAGAAAGAAAGCAAGTTTGTGTGCTGCAACAACAGGGAGATTCTCAGTGCCTTCTGTATTTCTTAAATAGACATCTTAAAAGGGTATTAGCTCTTCATCAACCTTCAGCTCTGTATAAACTCACCAAAAGTTATGAAACTTGAAAAGGAAGGGTAGGACCTACTTTTGGTAAAGTCTGCATGATTTCAGTTTTATAGCTTTTAAGTACCTGAATGATGACTGATCTTAAATAAACAGAAGAAATGTCAAAGTACTTTGGTAATGAGGTATTTGTTTTAACTAAGGAGCCTCACGCTGCACTGTGGTTTCTTGGTTAAATAAGCTGAATACCCCATCCCACTAATTGACAATCACGTCAGATTTTCCACTCTAAAGTGACTAATGGAAATTTGAATACCATGCATGTTTGTTTGCCTCAAGTTTTCCTAATGCTGCATGATGCCAAAGTGTTTGCCAGTCCTTAATGTATTGATTTTTCTTGTTAGGCTTTGCTAATCAAAGTCAGCAAAGTCTTATTAAAAAACAGTAGTGCCTGATCATCTCAAATGCTACAGAGACCTCACAGCACTGATTAGCTTTGTGGTGAGCTAAGGGCTTTTTAATCTTCCAAAAGGAGGAATATCAGGACAGGAATCATTTGCCAAATCCCAGCTACCAAGGTCTTGGCAGCAAAATATGCCAGAAATTTTAAAGAGAAAGTAATTTTTGTACCAGCAAAAGATCTTCTATTTATCAGAAAATTCTAAGAAATTAGGCTGATAGACATGTATGAAGGTTAGTTTTTCTTTTCAGATAAAGGTTCCAGGAATTTGGTTCTATTTTGATAAGTTCTTGACAATATCTGAGGAATTTTGCAGCCTGAAAATAAAATATAAATGCTTGCCATATAATTCAGTTGCTGAAAAAATAATTTTCTGTATGTTCAGTGAGGACTAAAAGGAAAGACAATTAAAGACAATTATTTAAAAGGGGATTATTTTCTCTGGTACATCAAAAACCTGGAGGTAAAATTTATTGTGTTCCCGCCTACATTTAGTAGCAGTGGTCCTCATTCATTAGTGGAATTTGTGTGACTAAATTTTCAGGCATCATGGCAGACTGATACACTTTTATATCCCCATGACTTAATCTCTGGATAGGGTTGGCTGTCTCTAACCAAATAATAAAACTTGCAGCAAAAATTCCAGAATATCCTCTATTAACTATCTTCTCAGAAAAATTAACAAAACCAAGTGAGTTTAGAGTATACTTGGAAAAGGTGTGGAAATAAATTTGTCATATTCAGACTTCTGCTCTAAATGCTGCTTAATATCTAAGATTAACATAGCATTCAAATTTAGATTCCTTAGTTTTGGTCAAGGAAAAAAAATAAATCTTCCTCAGCTTTCTGGATCATCCTTGGCATTTCTAAAGTATTAAATCTGCATAATATGGAGGGTGAATCAGGGACAGAAAATATTATGGCCAACAATATAAACTAACAAAACACATTTCTTGTGGAGCAACACCACATAATAAGGTTGTTATTTCATTTCCATCAAAATAATTTGGGCAGTCAGATTAAGGAAAGGGCTAAAATTAACTTCTGTACCAAGTGGGTGACAACTGCTCCCTGTGAAGTTTTCCAGAGCTGTATCCTTTAGCCATTTGGGAGAACTCAGTACACACTGAGCAGGATGACATCCTGAGGGTTAAGCTAAAGGGTTAATAAATTTCCTAACTCGCTCAGGTTGGAGAGAGGTTAGACAGTGACTGTTCCATGCTCAGCAAAAGCAGGAGGGGAGAAGGCTGCTATAGCAGGCATTTTGAAAAACAGACTCCTAATTGAAGCTCCAAATAAAATGCACTGGCCAAGATGAGGGGTTGGCAGACAACTAAAGAATGTATTATTGTTGATTAACGGAAGGGTTGCCATCTATTGAAGTTGTTTAAATAAAGGCTAAACAGGTTTGGTCAGTGCATATTTTCTATGGAACACTCTGGATTAATCCATTCTTTTCTCCTCCTATCTCCTTCCCTGGCCTCTATAAAGAAATACAAAAGAAACCCCAAAACAAAAACAAAAGCAAAAAACCAAAACCACACACAAAAAAAAAAACCCAAAAAACAAAAAAACAACCTGACAAGAACCTGCCCCTACCTCAGTCTCTTTCTGCATTCAGAAAAGAGGGAAAAAAAAAAAAAAAAAAAAAAAAAAAGCCCAAAGCCACACTGGCGGTTTTAGCAGTTTCAAAGAAATAGGCATATTCTAAACTCCTGGGAACAGATTTTACTGTGCAAGCTGGGAAAAATGCAGTACAACTTGAACTGTCATTTAGCCTTAAAACCAGAATAAAATTTAGCCCCTACTGTTTTGTGGTGCTGAACAAAAATTTTTGTCCTTGTTTATTCTTCAAAAGTTTAAAGAGAGTTGAGTCTTTTTTCAAAATTTGGTTACAGAGAAGAAAATTTGAAAGCTGGATTGCCATATGCAATTTCTGTTAAAGTGTGACATTTAATAGCAAAATCTATCCCTAAATCAAAGCATAGATGTGTTTATCAGAACTCTAGCTTGATATAAAATCCAATATCAATTTATTAATCCCAAACTCTGATAGCAGTTTATGATTCTGTGATTGACAGTTTATGATTGTGTGAATCAAAATTCTGATTCTGGCACAATCCCATTTAGGGTGAAAAAATTACAGAATATATGAGTCCACAATTTCATCTTCTGGTTTAAAACCCACACATAGGACTAAACCCTGTAAGACTGGATCTGTCCTGATCTCCATCATGGCAGTATCTGCCCACATTACTGAAGGCTGTTTTGGGGAAGAAGTCGTGCAAAACTAACCCTTCCCTACTGTTTGGGAAAAAAAAAAATATAGCAGATATAAGAAGATGCAGAAGAAAGGAAGATCCTGCATGGAAAACAAGTTTGTTTGGTTTTTTTTTTTGCCATTGATATACAATAAAAGGGATAAGAAGGAAGGACTGGCCATTTCATTAGTCAAGCACCAGGCTGATATACAGCACTGAGACAGCATGTGACTCAGCACTGCTGTCTGCTGACAACTGAATGTTTCTCTAAACACAAGTAAAAAGCCTCAAAAGATATGTGAACAAGGCTTTTGTCTGCTCAACTTCCTCCTACCTACAGCAGCATAGAATCCATCATCTCAGTACATACAGAGGTCTGGCTCCATACATGTTATCCATATCACAGTAAAAAACAATTAGGTGTAAGCAACTGATGCAAAGAAGCAAGAGAGCAATTGCACCATTGGGAACTCACTGGGAAGTGACAATGCATTGCCTGTTTCAAAAAATTCACTCTTCAGCAAACCTCACAGAGTACTTAAAACCAGTCACTTTCTCAGGCTTTAAGAACAGCAACAACAAAAACAAGGATAAGTGCATATTTTCTTAAGAATTTCCCCATATATTCTCCTCATTCATCAGGAAAGATGTTTAATCTGCATGCAAAATTGCAGCCCAGTCTCAAAGAGTTGCCTGTGCAAACTACCACCTTCTGCAGCTCCAGGGAAGTGTGATTCCAAATGTAATAAGTACCACCACACTACTCAACTGACTTCTGCTGTGAGTTGTGCCCAGTTTTGCCTCAGAGGATGCCACTTTGTTCCTTCTCAGATGCCCACAGTGGCAACAGCTGTGCTGGGCGCCGCACTCCCAGACAAAGCTTTTTGTGGAATGTCATGTCGCTGTGAAGCTTTTTCCAGCATTGCCACAGATTGATCACCTAGCCCTGCACAGACTGAAGCTCTGCTGGTGAGTGGCTGGCAGGACCCCAAACCTGCCAGGAATTATTCCCCTGAGCCT
The DNA here is from genome assembly GCF_030490865.1 of Poecile atricapillus. Taxonomy (NCBI): domain Eukaryota; kingdom Metazoa; phylum Chordata; class Aves; order Passeriformes; family Paridae; genus Poecile; species Poecile atricapillus. The sequence continues at coordinate 82,120,413 of NC_081289.1, read as the reverse complement.
AGCTCAGACTAGGGGCTGCTTCAGAGAGTGAATGCCTCACTGACTCTCCACAGTGGGAACACACCATAGATGTGCTGCCTTTGGTGAAAGCCTGGCACAGGAGGCAGGAAGAGGCTGTCTCAGACCATTGAATGTACTACAGATTTCTGGGGAAAGTGGGGGTGAAAAACCATAATCATAATCATAATCATAATCACAACCATAATCATAATCATAATCATAATCATAATAATAATAATAATAATCATAATCATAATCATAATCATAATCATAATCATGTATACAAATAAATAAATGGCCATCCTTTTGTATAAAAAAAAATGAGTGAGAGTGACCTTTTATATTGGTGGTTAGTGATGGAACAAGAGGGAAAAGTTTTAACATAAAAGGAGAGGCTTAAATTATATGTTAGAATGAAATTCTTGACTGTGAGGGTATTTGCCACTGGAATAGAGAAGCTGTGGATGCTCCATCTCTACTGGAAGTGTTCAAGGCCAGGTTGGATGAGGCTTTGAGCAACCTGGTCTAGTGGAAGCTGTTCCTGCCCATGGCAAGGAATTGGAACTGGAAGATCTTTAAGAACCCTTCCAACGCAAACCATTCTGGGATTCTGTGACCATGGAGTGCTTGAATATGGCCCAAAGACAGAGCATTCTTCAATGAGATTATTTCAGTTTCCTCTTCAAGGTTGCAGCTGACAAATATCTTTCTTCAGCAGGATGGCAGATGGAAAGACTGAGAGACTAAGACCACCAAAACACAGCACTATCACCAAGCTGCTGCTATAGAGCCCAAGAAGAAGGATACGGTCATCAGGAGGAGTTCATGATCAGCCAGGATGATGTGCTCTCACCAAGCAGAAGCCAAACTCTCTGAGACTCATGTTTCCTTTCTGAAAGCAACAAAAAGCTACAAAAAAAGTGCAAGGGCTCATGGCTAAGGGCACCACCACCAGATCTTAAAAGATCTTGAATCACAGCCAGTGGTTTGGCAAGGAATATTGGAATGCTTAAGGCAGTCTTGTGTGACATTTTGAGTGTCTTAAGTCACGCCAAGAGATATCCATATAGCATTGAATGCTACTGAGGGTCTACAGATCACTGAGCACTCTGGAAAATCCTTTCAGATTGTACTGAAATGTCGCAGTCTGGCTGCATCCGTGTTAATACCAGAGATTTTTTCTCAGAATAGAATCCCTCACAGATTTTATTCCAAGGTTATAAGCATTGCTACTGTACAAGGATGTGGTGAGTACGGGATACATTTCACATGGACTGGTTCTGAAAGAAAGAAAATTGCAGACAAATTGTTAACAGCTTCACCTGTAAACACATTTTATGTTCAAAGTCATAACATGTGGTATCTCTTCCTAACTTGTACCCCACACAGTCACCCTGTGCAAGGTCTTTTTGGATACTCTATAATACATTTCTAAATCTCTTTTTCTACCCTCTCTCATCAATTCTATGAGAATTTTTTCACATGGAAAGGCAAAAGGCTTGCCTAAGGAAAGGTTTTCAGCTGCTTCTTCTCTTCCACTAAACACCGAAGATCTACAGCATTCTCTCAGCCCTTAAACAGAAAAAATATTGAATATCCTGGGACACTGGATCCCAAAATATGTCACATCTTCTGTGTCTGTTTATGGTATAAACTGAATCTGCTTCTGAACAAGTTCAGCTTGTCTCTGATAACTAACTGAAGTTTACAAAACTGAGTAAAACATTGCCTTTGCTCACACCATATTCAGTAAGAATCATTTAAATTAAGATGTTTAGTTAGATGTTGTGTTTAGTTTAGAATTTTTGTTCTAGAATAACTAGCTTCCCTAGTATATGAAAAAAATTGTTGTGGTACTCCAAGGCCTAACAGTCTATGTGAGCAAAGATCTCTTCATAAGAGGTTGCTCCTTCACTTGCCCATCTGTCTCCATAAGTGTGTGTTATTCACAGGAGCTCACCAGATGCAAACATTTTAATCTGGGGATTGTTCATCAACATTTGGTTGTGGCTTGTTATTTGTGGGAAAGCAGCTATCAAATAAAAGGTTAATTAATTCTTAATGCATAAACACACTAATACTGGCATAGTGTTTGTTGGGTTTTTTTCAAGTATAATAAGTCTTTTTGTTTGAGAAAACAATAATGTTTAGTAGCCTGAGTATCACAAATATATTTCATGCATATATTAACAAAATGAAGGTCCCCTTTCAGCCATTTGAAGATTATTATATCAGCAATCATTTGACCAGCTGTAATGTGAAATTTATCTGTAATTCTATAATAAGCACCTTTAACTAAGATTTTGCTCCTATTTAAGTAGCTAGAAAAACTCTTCTGTTGGCTGAGATCCGTGCCTGAATTCTTGCATAGCCACAGTAAGTGAAGTCCTACTGCCTCAGTTTCTACTACTACATATACACTTGAAGATAAAGGTGCAGTTAACCTTAAAAATTAAGCTATTCAATGCAACTGAGAGTAAAACATCCCATTTGTCAAAAAAAAAAAAAAAGAAAGGGAGACACTGACTCATGAGCAACTTATTTGTTTGACTTTTAGTGGCCTTGTGCTTGACTGAGTGAATATTTCCGGGCTATGAGCTAACGTCCTGCAGTAATAAAAGTAATTCTTGAAGATTTCTTAATGGTTATTGAACTTTTTTTTTATGTTTTTAAAAAAAAAAAGCTAAAAACACCCATGCACTGTGATTTCAACTAGACTAAAAATTACATTCCTAGTGCTTGAGCAATTTTTAAAATGTAATACAATAATTTAAAAACACACACAGTATGTGCACAACAGACCTGTCAAAGCTGGGAAATAATGTCAGTAAATATCTAAGTAAATAAATAAATGCATATGTACATGCATATGTAAATATGTGTGTACTAATATACATATGGATATGTGTATGCATGCATAAACACACTGTATTAAACATACAAATGTAAATTTTTAGAAAAAAATCACTATTAAAAATTCAGTTCATTTGTTCTAAAGCTGAATATGTGGGTAGAAGTGCTAGCTATTACAACTAGAGCATAACAGTTCCTACAGAGCTATCAGAGAGCAAGAACAATTTTGTTGTGGTAAGAGCTCACCATAAGCACTGTACCAGAGCCTACCATCCAAGGCTAAGGAGAACAATGTCATTGTGTCCTCATTTAGTATCCATCTATGTAACAAAAAGTATGGGGCAGTGCAGGGGGGAAAGCCAGGAGAAGAATCCTCAAATTAACAATTTCAAGTAGCTGAAATTCTCTCTTTCTTTTTTTAAAAGCAAGAATCAAATATATCAAAACAAAGAAAGACAGAATCACAGAATCCTATGCTAGTTTGGGTTGGAAGGGACCTGTAAAAGTCATCCAGCCCAGGCCCTGTGCAATGAGCAACGACATCCTCAGAGGCTGAATTCATCTGCTGTCCTTTTGGATCAAATCTGCTATGTGACTAAACATAAAAGTTTTCTACATCATACATATGGCAGGAGGTTAAATAATAAGCAACATATTACTTTAGTTGAGTTTACAACTTTCTTAGGACTTGTTTTTAATCTATCCATTAAGCCTGAGTTCTTCAGATATCTTCCTCCTGTAGAGAAATTGTCTCAAGAGACAAAACTATAGCAACATTCCAATTTCTAGCTCTAACAAAATTAAATTTTACTCCTCTCATGGCACTATCAGGTGGAGGAAGATATTCTTTCTTACCAGGTCCAATTAATGAAGTCATCAGAAATATATAGCAATTAATAGTTTTATTCTAAAAGAAAGATAAATTAGCCATGTACCTGAAGAAACAAATAATTTTTTAATCCAAAGCTGGACCTTTTAGTTATATTTTTTTTTTTTTTTTAAATCCTGGATTTTTATATTGTGTCTGATGCTGGAAAAAGACATACTCCTTTAGAAGAGTAAAACAACATGATTCACTGCAGGCTGTGACCAACAAGGTGGAAAGAGAGTACATATGCTTTTTTAAGTTTCTTTTATTCTTTTCCTGTGATTATTGCACTCCAAACTCACATATTACTCCTTTCTGGCTTGCAAAAACACTTCTCCAGGCCATATATCTCCAGCAGCTGACTTCTTACATAAATGCCCTGACATGTCCTATTTAGTCCACATTCACACAGCAAAATACTGCTGAATTTCAAATGCAACCAAAAAAAAAATTCACTAGGATAGAGCTGAGTACGGTATCTTCTAACTGTCTCCAGAGGCAGGGAGATATCTGCTTCTCACTCACTTTAAATTTCAATGAAAACATTTTAGATCATCCACTGATACTAGTAAATGTGGGTTAGCACTGAACATTTTTAAAAAGCGCACGCGCGCACACACACAAACACACACAAACACACACACACACACACACACACAGATGCACAATTTGATTTTTTGTTAAATTTCCTTAACAACCCAGACCCCCAAAACTTTATTCCCTGCCTGTGTGAGGGGTCCGGATCTGACGGCCAAAAAGTTTTGAATCATCCTCTGGCCACACTGATGGATCACTTGACACCTATAGGTCTCACTGACCAGCATGGATATTAACTGGGGCTTTTAGCAGCCCAGGCATGCAAGGACCTAGGAGGCTTCCCAAGGCTGGCTCACTTCTTTGGGAACACAGGTGGCTAACTGGGGTAGCAGGTGCAGGTGCAGGGAGGCTACTGGACTTGTGCCAGGTCGAGATAAAGAGAGTGCCCATTTTCCCCTTAAGTTTAGAGGTGTTTGCCTAACAGGTAGTTTGCACAAGCTCATCTGAACTCCCTAGGTAAACTGTACTTTTTCCCTCTCCTGTGAGTGTGAGAGCTTTATTGACCAGTGGGTATTTGTTGGGCCTCCAGAACAGTCTTCTGCAGCTGGAAAGGCAATGTGAAACCGTACTTGCAAAAGCACTTCTATTTTCATTGCATCAGCTGGTTGCTCTTCTAGCCCACATGTGAAAAATAGATGGAAATGGTGCTCACAGGCACCTTCTCCAGCACCAAAGGCAGATAAGTTCTAACTAAGGGTTTATAGATTGTTTCTATAAATTTTGGTAAGATTAAAATAGTTGACTAAACAATTGCTGACATGAACTGAAAGGCTCCTCCTCAGCTGGACTTGGTGATCCTTGTGGGTCCCTTCCAACTCAGTGACACTTACTCATTCATAAGTGCAGATTTAGTCTTTATTTTTAATATATAAATGCTGCACATCATGTTGATAATTAGAACAGCAAGGAAGCAGTAAATAAACACTGAAACAACCTTTTCCAGAAATGTTGCTATTATTCCCTGTGTTTTGTATTTGCTTTGTTTTCTTTCCTTGGAACATCTAAACAATATAAACATTCCTGGAAAGTATTTATATTTTGTTTTACACACTTCCTCCTTTTAAGGGTTTCACTCTTGACTGGGAGTTTCTCAGCTGGAATATCAGCCTTTGCGTGGCACTGGCCAAGGTGTTCACATAAACAGAGCCCAGACACATCTCAGCCACATCAGTCTTTTTGCTGGACGTAATACATTTTAATTCTAGTTCACATGTGCCTAAGGCTAAGACTGCCCTGTTCATTTCTCCAAAAGGTCACTCTTAGTGATGTGGTCCTCCTCTCAAATGACTTCTCAAGGGTGGGAGACAATCTGTTCAGCAGCCACGGATAATCTGATTCCGTTCTAGGTTTAGTTCTTGTGCTAACCAAGGTACTTAGCACTGTAAAAGGATAAAGCTTTTGCACTCAGCAGTGGTGAGGCCACACCTCCTTTCCTGGGCTCAGTTTTGGCCCCTCAGTGCAAGAGAGACATCGAGGGGCTGGATCATGTCCTGAGAAGAGCTGGAGAAGAGTGTGGAGCACAAGTCTGATGAGCAAAAGCTGAGGGAACTGGGGTCATTTAGCCTGGAGAGAGGCTTAGGGGAGACCTTCTTTCTTTCTTTGCACAGTTACCTGAACAGAGGACATAACCGGGTGACAGGTGGTGTCTGCTCCCAAATAACAAGTGACAGTACTAGAGGAAGTCCTCAGCTTCTGCCAGGGGTCATTTAGATTAAATATTAGGAAAAATGTTAATATTGAAAGTGTCAAGCTCTGGAACAGGCTGCCCAGGGGGATGGTGGACTCACTGTTCCTGTAAGTATTTTAAACATATGTGGCATTTGGGGACACGGGTTAGTACAGGACTTTGCAGTGTTGGGTTAAGGGCTGGATTTTAGAGGTCTTTAACCATCTAAATTCTCTCTCTGAACCCATGATTCTATGATTTGGAAATAGTTTTTATTTTTTGGTTTAATACACACATATCAAGCTCCTGAATTATCGCAGGGACCACTTTAAGACACCTAAAAAAAAGAAGTGCCACCTAAGCCATTCCAGAAGAATGAAACCCGAAGCATTCAGCCAGTGTTTTGAGGATCACATAAAAATTCCTCAAAAATGGATTAAAAATCTCAGCTCTTTCTAAATTCTTTCCAATCCAACCAGGGCCATTATTCTATAGAATGTGCTCTGGTGTCTTGTGAGCATCTGTAGCTATAGGAGTTTAGAGCTGGTGATTTTCCACCACCGACTATTACTAAAATAAGAATAAAGTAGGGAAGAAGCATTGCCAGAAAGTAGCTAATCAAGAGGAAAGAAAAGAAAAGAAAACTCCAACTCAATGGCTTGCAAACTATGAGTTTGGGAATATTAATGAAAATATCTGATATTAATGGATAAAAATATAGGACTTCTTGTTACTCTTAATTTATGACCCATGGAATGGTTGAAATTGATTATTACTTTCATCAATTTATGTTGAAACATTTATAGAATCACTTGAAAAGGACATTGTCCTTTACAGTCTTGAGGGCAGCAGTTACATTACCAGATTGTTCCACTTGGTATATTTTACTGAAATCAAGTGCATTTAAATATGTTCAAGATTATGAATGTTTTACCAATTAATAGGCCTAGACAGACTCTTGAGTTACAATTTACAATTTGTTTTAAATAACATAACCCATCTCTTGCTTCTTGCTTTTTGTTTTACACAGTGTGGTGGAAAAGGAGAGAAGGTACAGAGTACAATTATGATTTATTGATTTATATTGTGGGAGAATAACAGCCTTCTTGGCATGACTTTACTTTCTTAGTGGCTTTCAAAAGGTTATTAGGCAATGACTAATATTCTTACAGCTCTAATTAAACATGATTAAATAGCTGTATTTTAATTGGCAGTTGCTGATACAGTTTGGGAAATAAGAAATGTCTTAATTACTAGAGTGATGGATGTCTTGGAAAGCATAATTGAGGCAGGTAGGGAGTTTCAGAACTTTTGTTTCAGTATGGCTGTAGTGGGTGTTGGACACTTTACTTCAATGTGAAAATTCATTATATGGCACTATTAATATTTTAGCTGGAAAGAAATAGGTTAAAACAATTTTGAATCACACATTTCAAAAGAAAGTGGTTCTTTTGAAAAAACACTTAATCATAGATCTACTACCATTCATGACATGCTTTACACATATTTATCCCTAACATTATTGATGCTGCTAAGAATTGGTAACAGAGGCCAAATTCTGGGAAAGACCAGTATGACCTAACTAAACATCAGTTTGGTTGCTTTTATTGGCTTTCCTCAATCAAAACAAGTTCCTCACATCCAGCAGACATATGCTCTCAATGAAATCCTTAAGGAGGAGCATTGGAGCAGAGAAGAGCAGGAGAGCAGGGCAGCACCCTGCTGAAATCCTGGAGGAGCCACGATGTCCTGGAACAGGTCAGCATCAGGGACTGTCAGTGTGTCTTGCTCCCCACTATCACCATCACACCCCTGGAGCACTGGGAACTTTTCCAGCCTGGTGGCTCTTGTTCAAATTTTCATTTTTTTCAAGTGTTCATTTGCAGCCAAATGGAAACTGCAACCAAGTCATATTGGGTGCTTTTGTATGCATTTAATTCTGGCTACATTTCATTAGATGTATATGGAAGGCACAGACCAAGATCTTTTGAATTGTTTGTTTTCCAAAATAGTGACTGAATATTCAGTCTCCTTCCCATGAGAAAAAGCATTTCCCTTCAGTCAAATGTGTGGGCCCAGATAGCATCTTCCTTCTCATTCAATCACAAAGTCTAAACAAATATTACTGTATTATCTCCAAGCATAAATATAACCTTGATCTTCAGATGATATTAAAGATGTGTTTGTGTAGGATGGCACTCAACAGCATCCACTGCTTACTTCAGTAATAACTTAGTGCGATAAGAAAGAATCAAAATTATTCAAAAACCCCTCAAAATTAACTATGACATTTCCTTTTCCTTTATCATTAAGAAGCATATTTGTTTTTAATCAAGGTCAGGCATACAGGCATTACTGATCATATGTCAAGGCACTAGAGTTAAACTAATGTTAACAATGGGGTATCTTTCCATCTTATTGACACATAGAAAAACCCTCACATTTTTACTGCTTTATAAGCAATAGCACAACTAATTTGGTATAATTTGTATTAAAATTGCAATTTATATCATATATTTTAATTACATATTGTAATATAAATACATCTTTGTGTTATTGATAATTTTCATTTCAATTTTTATTGGCAACACAGATACCCTGGAAATCTTTCCTGAATAAATTAAAAGCTTAAGAAAAATAGTGTCCGTGGACAATTGTCCACACCCTGATTGCCAGGCATGTATCATAGAGCCCACATATATTCTTCATAGCCAAAGCTCCTATCAGCTCAATGAAAAGCAGGTGAAATAAAATAAAAATAGCATGTCCTGTGGAAAACCAAAGAAAGAAAACGAAAGTGAAGCAGGGAACCACATGGTCACAGACTATCTGCCCCAAACTGTAAAGTCTGAAACACAACTAGCAGGAAGGCTTTCTCTAGCCCTCATGTGTTCCTGGAAATCAGATAAAGATCAATTCAGAAAACAAAACAAAAGAAAAGACAGGAACAAGTCTGAAACAACCTCAGAGTCCAACAGAGCTATTTTTACAGCCTCAATTTTACAAATTGACTAAGCAGACATGGGTGTACCTTGTATCGGCAGACATTAAACCACCATTATTTGACACGTTATCAAAGATTGTGAAGGTAGCTTCACACCCACAAACTCTTCAGGTCATGCTTACAAGGAAGCCAAGACAGGTTTCGTTGGTCTTGGGCTCTGGGTTGTTCTGCTGTGGGCACAGGTGTTCTGTGTTGTGCAATTCACTGAGTGCCCCTTGTCATGGGCTAAAGTTAAGACATGAAAAGATCCTCAGACACAAACAAGATTGTTTGCTCTCCCTTTGGTGTCTGCTGGGGCACAAGAGCACCAGCCAGGAGCTTCCCATGACCCCTCTCTCAACTTATGGCAAACCAGATTCCAAAGCTCCTAACATGCTGCTCATGTGCAGGCCCTGGGGTCCAGACAATCTGAAGATTTTCTTACAGAACCCATCTGGAGCTTCCATGATCCATCAGACTGCACACACTGAAGTTGTAGAGAAGGATTTGACCAGCAGTAACTAGTTCTTCAAACTCTCCAGCCTCAAAACACCTGAAGTGTGGGGCAAGTGCAGTGTTGTAACTCTGTGCCAGCCAGTCCTGCAAACTGTATGGGAGCAAGAGTCATCTGGAAGATCATCCCTACAGCATGACCCTAGAGCTGAGATAAACATGCATGAGGGCTGTCAGAGAGAGATCTTCCAAGCTGTCAGCTGAAAATTTCCCAAAGCTGTCACTGTGGCCACATGGGAAGGGGAAAGCAAGAATCTGGGCAAAGGAACCCATTTTGTCTCTGCTGTACACAGATACCTCCTGGGAGGGACTGGTGCTGTGTGCATATCTAGTGCATGTGGGGTGTGGATAGCGAACCTCATGATCACAAAGACCTAGCCAGAAAGAAGAGTGATGTTTCCAAATACACTCCACTTTCTGTGGTGGAGAGCCAAGAGCAGACAAGCACTAAGTGCACTGGGGCAGGAGCACTGCATAGCATGGCAGGTGGGCAAGTAAGAGCCTGAAGCTCTTGTGGTGCAACTCAAGGGCTGCCAGCGAGCAAGATCTGCTATCTGGGTTGTCAGGGCAGGTGACACCTCTGTTCATCAGCTCCTTCTAAGCTGAGGTATCTTCCACTCTCCCCTGTGGGAGGGACAGCTGCCAGGTGTCATATCCCATGAGAGGCACTTTCTACAAGAGCATGTAGTAACAAGAAAAGGGGGAACGTCTTTAAGATGAAGAAGTATAGATTGAGATTACATACTAGGAAGAAATTCTTCCCTGTGGGGGTGGTGAAGCACTGTCACAGATTGTTTAGAAAACCTGTGCTTGCCCCATCCCTGGATGGCCAAGGCCAGGCTGGATGGGTCTCTGAGAAACCTGGTCTAGTGGGAGATGTTCAAAATGAGATGATTTTAAGGTCCCTTCCAACCCAAAGCGTTCTACTGATCTAGGTTTTTGTGTTTGCAAGCAGGTGTATCCCAATGCGCAGGAAGGTGGGCAGATGGATGAGCATGCTCTCATATCAATTTAAACAGACAGCCACAATGGAGTAGAATCTTTCTAAAACTGACAATCATATCCTGTCACATTTTCTGGGATTGTACAGACCCCAGTTGCACTCTAAATTGAGGAATGTTGTATAGGTCACTAAGGCAAACCTGGAGATACAGTTTTTCCACCTGCAAGCCAAAAATATAAAACACTTATATTCACAATATAACTCATTTAAGCCCAGAATTTCATGCCTGTAAATACAAAGTATAGATTCCTCAGTGAAATCTGATGTTTATAACGATTGTCTGAGAAGCTGCTAGATCAGGATCTGACCTTAAGAAGCAGTAGAGCAGTCTCTGCTGACTGTACCCTGCCAGAACAAACGAAAACAGTCACCACAGGCGTAATCTTACAGCTGTTAATAGTCAAGCTAAGACAATGACTCCCACTGTCATGAATTTGTTTTCCATGTATCCAGTTTTGGCCTAGAATGGATCTTAATAGGAAGGCACACTTCGTCTTTTTCACACTTAATGGGATTAAATACCCCTCATCCTTTCCTGCTTATATTCTTTTATAGAAACGAAGACATGCAAACATCCCAATTTCAAATCTCCCCTCCCAAATCCAAGAAGTATTACTTCTTTAGAGGATTATTTATTTATGTAATTCATAAAATACTGAGCTTCTCACAGTAGAGAAACTGTCTCTGTCCGGTGCAAGGAAGTAGTTATGCCTTTATTTCCATCTTCCCCAGGAAAACTAGAAATAATGAACTTAATTTTGAGCAAAACATGTATTGCCACCACTAATATAAAGTCAGCAGACAAATATAGTACTTATATTAGACAAAAAGGGGAAAAAGAGCTTTAATTAGTTACAACACAAGAATTTTCCTTTTAGAGCAGAGATCAGATTAAAATAAAAAGCAGTTAAATTAAAGCTAATGAATTCTGACTACTTGTGGTATACAGGCACTGTGAGTCTTATGACCTAGGTGTTAACTTACTTCACATGACATGTAAAATACTACTTTTTGTCAGCTTGTGCTTCAGAAAATAAATATTAATTCTAACAGTATTTCTGAGGGTATAAATATATATTAAAATGCTCTTTTTTCTCATTTTTTGCTAATTCACACAGTTTCAGAAAGCTATGACATTTTTAAATCATGCTAGTCTCAATTATATTAACTTCTGTTTCCTTTGAATAAAATATTGTTTTCATGAATATTCAAGGCTATTTTTCTGGGTTAGAAGAGCAAGTTTTTCCATTTACTTTCTCCTCCAAAGCATGCTGCTTTCAAAAACAAGGTCTGTATCCCCGGGGTCAGATGGCATAACTGTGTATACTGGCTCCGAGGATTTAGCTATCCATCTCCTGAGGCTACGTGGGATTCTTTCACATGATCTGAGGATTATCTTTAATATTAATCACCCAGTGTTTGTAATGGGCCGTTGCATTACAAGTCAAAAGGCTTGTTAGTAACTGCCTGGCATTTGCATGGCTCATTCTTGCTCTGTATTCTGCAGCTGAGCATGATTTTTAAGGTAGGCAGGCTGTTTCCTTGCTTGTGACACAGCAGGGGCACACAACTGCCATAGGTCAGACCTTATCCTAATCCTTAGTACGCTAAAAAACAGGATGTGAGGTATTCTAATCCTAATCGTTAGTCCTTTAAGGATCAGGATTTGAGGCCTTCCAATGTGCAACAGTTGTTTCCTGCCAGCAATGAATTTAAGGAGTAATACACTCTAAACTCTAAAAAGCTCCTTAGCCCTGCAAAGTAAAATCATTAAGTCTGGCTCTCAAGATGCAAGAATGATCCTCAGAGAAGGATGTCAGCACTTGCCTTGGGCACTCTGGGCTCGTTACACACTGCTGCATCAGAAGGCAGAGGTTGTGAGAACAGTAGGAAGCAAGTGGGTGATTAAAAACAAAAGAAAAGGAAGACTAAGAAGCACTCAGAAGTTTATCTTCTTTGCTTATGTTCCTCAGCTGCAAACATTATGGCTCTACAACTGACCATGCATGTTCCAAAACTTGCAGGGAGTCCCAGTTAAAATGGGATTTGTTAAATGTACAATAAACAACAGCTGGACACAGGATCCACGTAGGTGGAGTCACATCAAAAAGCGAACTGTGTGACCTGGATAGCCAAAACAGGCACATGTTCAACCATGAGGATGCTCTCAAGCATATTTTCATGGAGTAGAACATGACTCCTTAGGACCTTAACCAACAGAAGGTACAAAACATGGTAATTGCAGAACAATAAAAAATTAGAAGGAAACCTGCCACTTCTTACAGGACAGAAAATCAGAAGATTCTGAATTGGTATTAAGTCCTTACAAAGGTCTGTAAGGAGTAAGTGAATAATGACTCTCTTTGGGAAGTACTGTGGGCAACTGAGGTGCTGGCCATGCTGGATCTCAGGGAGGAAGGTCACTTCTTCAGCAGAAGAAAGTTAGTTGATGGGGTATTTTTAGATTTCTGCTAAAAGGAGCAAACAGTATCTGTGACAAGGAGAGCAGACTCAAACAGGGCTCATTTAGGCTCTGAAACTGTAGAGACCAAGTCCTCTTTGAGTAGCCAGTGCAGATGCTGCTTGTGTGCCACAGCAGAGGAGGGGAGCTGGTGGTGTCATCCTCCTGCACACACACAAGGAGAAACAACTCACTACCTCCCTTTGTCAGGATTCAGCAGGGATTTGGAATGAAGTCAATGTTTGGCCATTCTTTTCCTCTTGCCCCATGCCAGTCTCCAGAACATGCTGTTCTCTCAGACCAAAAAGAATTACGGTCCTGTGTGCACATCAAGCAGAAATCCATTCATCCATCTGGTCCGTGCAAGATGGTAAATCTTTGTTCCTCTGCTTCCCTGCCATGGGGAACAGACACACCCAAGGCACAAACAAGCTGTAGGTTGTGCAGCACATCCATCACAAAGCTTTGGGCTATGTAAGGCTAGGAGCAAAGGGAGATTTTGGGCATCCCCTTACCTTCTTTCTACCCTCTCTGCTTTTAAGTATTCTATATCCCATGCCTGACTCTTTCCAGTTAGGAAATCACAAGCTTAACTTTGGTTCGGGAATTGGAAAGCAGGAGCCAAGAAGTATCCAGAGAAACCTGTTTCATAACCACAATGTTTTAGCTCCCAGACTGAAACAGAATTTATTCTTATTATACATCTGTCCATCTATATCTACATCTACATCTATACCTAGCTATATCTATCCACCTGTATCAGTACCTGTACCCACATCCATATCTACATATCTGTATCATTGTATCCTATAATTGGTTTTTGTCTATCTGCACATGGTGACATGTGCCTTGCTCATGAAGAATAAAGGCACACAGAAGACAGCTTTTGGAAGTTCAAGTTTCACTGGATAAAGTCATTGTGTGTCAGATCAGTGGTGCTACAGCACAGGCATGATCACACTGTCTTCAAAGCTTGCCTGCTGAGTTGGGCAAAAACAGCTCCAGTCAAAGCCCTTCTGTTTTTACCTCAGACACTGTTATATTGTTATTGAAAATACTGTTATATTTTCCTCCCTATCTTGTCTTCTTCTAAAAATGCTGTAACTATCATGAACTCAACTTTGACTTCATTAAAACCAACAAAGCAAAATCATTCTTAGGGTTTTTGGCCTAAATTTTAGGCTAGTTTACACAAACTGTCTTCTCAGTTTCAGCATATTATTAGTCCCAGGTACTTAGTTCAACAATGCTTGAGTATTACATTGCAATTTTTTTCCATTTATTTATTGTGTACTGGAGTATTACACTGTAATTTTTACAAGGTATTTATTGTAGAGAAGATAATTTTGAATCACGAAATTAGAAGTAGAAATTCTTCTTGAATGTTTTCCTGTGAAAATTAACAGAATAACATATTGAACAGGTAAGCCCAATCTTGCATATGCTACTTTCACACATGTTACTGTCAGCAGAAGTAACACAGAAGGAGCAAATTCTGCTGCCATTTGAAATTTGAAATACATTCTGATTTCTTAGTGGTTTACACTAAAAACAAAAACCTAGAAACAAAATCTACAATAGGAGCGCAAAGGCCAGAGTATAAACCAAGCTATAGTGAAATACATCTGACAGCAGGCTGTGCCTGAATTTAAGCCATTTTCTAGTCTAACCATGATCATGACACGATCAGTGAATTTAACATAATTTTATGTTGAGCACATAGGAGCTTTATTGCTGTAAAGCTCCCAGTATAATCTAATGCTTTGAAGATCAAAGCTCTCACTGAGGAGTCCTCAGCAGGATGACTTTAGACGTAGAATATTGGAGAGCTGAGCATTTGCATGGTTGTCCTGGGGTGACTTTATGATGCTTGTATCCCCAGACCTCTGTTGTGTTTAAGCTGGATATTGAGTTCTGCACATTTAAGATGGTTCCAAGAGCGAAGTGGGGGAAGGAAGAAGCCACAGTTTGTTTTCAGAAACAGCACTCACTCCTCTACCTTCTTCTCCTGGGCCGTGCTGTCTGCAGCACGGACAGACAGCAGGACAGAGCTCTCCTTTGCTGTTAGTTTGTTTTTAGCCAGCTGAGGCAGAGAAGATCCCCAGACTGAGGCTTTTCTTTTTCTTTGAACAGATCAGCCCTGCTCTGGACTGAAAACCCAGACAAACCCCAGGAGCTCACACTTGTGGCCCACCGGGCTTCGGGACACGGCACTTTCCAGCACCAGAGGGACAGATAAGAGACTGAGCAAGCTGAGCTACACCCCATGACAAGGACTTTCTGGATTTGCCATCTCTTCAGAACCGCAAGAGCTTTTATTGTTTAATATTATTAATTTTTAATGTTTGTGAATACTTTCCTTGTTAAATAAACATTTTTTCCCACTTTTTTCCAAGGAAATCTTTTCCCCAAACCGTTTGGGGGAGGGGATGCTTGCACCTGTTTTCTAGAGGAACCCCATTCGGAGGTTTCTTCCCAAATTTGCCCTAAACCAGGACAACGGTAGAGGCAGAACATATATATATTGGGGCCCTCAGCTGGGTTCTAAAATAAAATGTAATCTGAATAGTTCTGTTCAAATCATTGACATGAAGCTTTGTTTTTGCTATACAGGAAAAAAGGTGAAATCAATGGCTTTCTCTAAAACATCACCTAAAAGATGTCTGTTGAACCTAGCATTCTTCACCAGTTATGCATTTGAATGTGAAATACATTCAGACATCTTTCAAAGAGGTGAATTATATTGGCATGTGAGCAGTAATAAACTCCTGAAACACATCCTTTCATCCATCTGATCTACAATTGTACCTAAGAAATTTTAAGTAAAATTTGTCTGGAAAAGGGACCCCCTTCACACAGTAAACTCTAAAATGTTATATATTAAGTATTATTATACAATATTAAATTGCAACAGTGTGATAGATTAGAAATATAATAACTTATAAGCAATTATATATTATAGTATGGCATAGAGCATAATATAATATTATTAAATAATAATTGAAATATATTATAGATACATTCTATTAAATATTGTAGTAAATACTGTTATTTAATATTTTATTAAGTATTAATATTAAATACAGTAAATATTAACTACAGCTCCTTCTACTCTTCAAAACATGTGAAATGGCTTATTGGGGAGAAGCTATCTTCCTTTATAAGGAAACAGAAAAGGCAGCAAGTGTTTTTCCCTACAGAGGAGCAATGCAAAGGCTTGTATGAGTCAGTCAGCATGGCAGGCTGTGTGGCAATGCTTGGTTTGAAAGATACCTAGCTGCAGATTATTTCACCTCATAGAAACAAAGAAATGTTTACACTCTCAATCAAATTTTAAATAATTCCTGAGATCAAGGAGCCTCAGGAGGTGTTCAGTATGGTTGGGTTAAGTTATGCCAAGTGTAAAGGTACTGGTCCTGCCCAGGTGCGGCTGCTGGGCACACCTGACTCAGAGCACACAGCTGCCCTCCTCCTGTCTCTGTCTTTGCCAGTCCAAGGAACAGCAAAAAGGGGCTGGGAGAGACTCCTTTTACTAAACCACTGACTCTCCTACAGACAGAACATTTTCTGCTAGAAAAGGATTGTTTTAGAACAATAATAAAATTCATCTCATGACCTTAAACCATGCGAGTACCACCTAGAGATTTAGAATTGAGAAAATGCTGGCAGCAGATGCCATCCTACTGATCTGCTCTGAAAATGCTGATGCATTTACAGTAAATCCTTAACCAGGCCAGTTGTGCAACAAGTTGAAGTGACATGAAGTATTAACATTTATGGTGATGAGTCAAATCAAACAAACATCCTCTTTTATAAGCTTTCTCACGGCATGTAGTAGCATGTATTGTGAGCAATGAAACATCGGTTACAGCCTTTACTTGCTCACAACTTGCTTGCAAGTGTTGCAATAGTTCTGTAGGGCCAGGCTTCACAGTAAGCCTTTAGTGGGTAGATGAGAAGGATCAGCACTAACAAGGTTTACTTCATCTCAGTTTACTCAGAAAGAATGAGCCAGCCTTCCTATGAGGAAAACAAAAAATGTGCCATATTGCAAAATATCCAAAACAAATTTTAACTCTAGACTGACTATTTCAATGATACTTGCAGTTCACTCAAGTGCTCAGAAAGTCCCTTTTCATCAGGTGTATTTTGGGCTAAAAAGTGAATCATAAAATTTGCTTAGATGGCTCGCTTTTACATAAAGTTTCCCGCTTTATACATCTGTATGCATGTATATATTTGTTGTAATGCACTGCTCTCAAATTTAACAGCTGCCCCTTCTGCTCAGGGTCCTCCTGACTGGCCTGTGCATTGCCCACAGTGAGGAAAGGCTCATCTACTGTCCCCCACTCCCACCTTCAACCTTACATTAACTTTTGACATTTACCAAAAAGACTTGGCTTTGTTCTCTGTTATACCATGACCAGTATAAAGAGCCAGCAAGATTCCTGTGAGTCATACATTTTAGACTCAATACAGCAGATCATATACTAGTCATATTCGTATTTCCCAATTCAAATATATACTTAAAAAGCACTTGTTTAAGGGCTTTCCTGAATAGAAATAGTTTCCTGTGTCTGTCAAGGCTTCCACATCATTAGATCTTAAAGTTGGTGTCTGTCTTGGATGCAGGTGATGACTATAACCTGAGCAGTCCTACTAGCTGTTATAGAACTGTGACACAGAAGTAGGATTTACTTATTTTGTTGGTTTTGGCCTTTTTTGAGCTCAACAGTTAATGAGACAGAGCAACATTTGCATATCATCCTATAAAAAATCATGGAAAGATTTCTATAAGAAAAGTTTTGTTTTAAAGGGAGGTGGTTGTTGCTCAGACCTTACCCAGTGTGAAGCCTTTAGGCAAGTTCCTGAGCAAGGTATAAAAGACTTTCACTCTCATTTACTGTAGATCTATACTACACTGAGAAATGTTCAGATGAAAACTCCTTTGGTCTCCTGCTTTAATGTGTTTTTCTTCTAGACTGTCTGTGCACAAGCAGAGTTAATGATTCCAACAAGATTAGCCTGCCTCCCCCCTCACTTCTGAAATACTTCCTCTGTTTTTTTTTTCTTCCAAGGGAGGAACTTTTCTTGCTCTTTTATGGCCCCAGATTACTGAGCTAGCTCTGTAATGCAATGCTTGAACCCTTCAGTCAGAACAGGAATATCTACATGGAGATCAACATAAAACTGAACTCATTGGAATTCCCCCTATTTTTGACCAGGAAAAGAGTGAGAGATCTTAATATTATGAAACCAGCAAGGTAAAGAAATTAAAAGTACACAACTGCTAGTGGTTTCACTCTTGTTCTTCATCTCCCCTTTCCTCTGTGTGTTTCAGATCATCGCATATTGATCATGTCAGAATTTAGATTTCAAGCTGTTTGGCTCAGGCTTTTGTCTTTACTTGAATTTGTTCACAGATTTAGGTACTCAAAAACAGTGAGAAGAGTATAGCTTGGGAAACTTAGAAAAACTGTGTTACTAGAATGCTTTCCTATCCAACAGGGTGTCTGCATTACTTTTCATCTTCCTAAACAGTAAGGAGAAATAACAGACTGGTTTGTATCAAACAGACTCTATTGCTTTATTAATGAGTGTAAATGTACAGGTTAATTTAAAAAAGGTTACAGTTTATGAAATGTATCATCTACTCACAAGATACAAATCTAGGCCAATCGTCACAGTATCAATTGTTGCCCACCCACTGTAAAAAATTTACAGTTTTTTTTTCTGATGTACAAAACCTCAAGCAAACATTTCTTGTTTAAACATTCAGTAAAGATAACAGCATTATACTACAGTTTCATATAGTGTTTTAGTGCAAAAGGAAGTAAAAATATAAAAATACTGAGGCTTGAATAAAAAACCACAACAACAACAAAAACCCAAGCAAGCTGTGGAGTTAGAGGTGAGTATCAGCTATGGGTATTCTTCTAAGCTCCACGATCTGGGAGTTAGCCATACTGCCACCATCCTGGCTGCCATGACAAGACTCATTATCACTGACACTGAGACCTGCACCTGAAATAGAGAAAAAATAACAAAAATAAGCATCATTGAGAATGAAATTTTGACACAGAAATGGGGATACCGTGTCCCACTCTGCTTTATTCAGACTATTGAAATGTTTCCCCACCCCACACCCACATGGCAAGCTTCCTTTTACTAGTCTACCATTCTGAATCCATGGATTATAACAGTAGCTGACACCGCTTTGTACCATCAAGATATGCTTTTTCATAATTCCACTGTCATTCACTTTACTTGGCCCAGTCAATGGTACAATGACTATTTAGAGGTTGCCTTGAAATCAGAAAAGTATAAATCAAGGCTTTGTAGACTGGTTTCATGGTCTGGCTGTTAGAGTCTGGTATTTCCAAGGACTTCCTCTTATAGAATAGATTTTTAATGATACAATTTCCAAGTTAAACCATAATTCCAGCTGTCTTAACAGGACAGTAATTTTAACATGAGAAAATAGGCTGACCAAATATTCTTTAAACCCACATTAGACATAAACTGGTGCATTAAGTTTTACTTCTACTGGAAGACAATATTCGAGTCTGGTCCACTCTGAATTCTGGTTCACTATGAACCTCCAAAACATGTCTAGAAGAGACCTTGGGAGTCTTCTTTCTCCACCCTTTTGCCACAGAACTTCTGCTAGCTTTCTGCTTCCTATTTGTTTGATGGGGATTTTGTCTGGGCTTTTTTGTGGGGGAGATTTGAGTTGATTTATGTGAAGATGCATAATCCTTCATTAGTTTTATGAAATGAAAATTTTTTTCAGACCATTTTGTCATAAAAGATGTGTTGTAACTATAAACTTCAGTGTTTTTTCAGCTGCTCTGCTTGAGCTGTAGAACAACTTCTACACAATACATGAGTTTTGAGGGCTTAGGGTGTCTAGGCTTTAAATTTGTTGAGAACTGCATATCAGTATAATGAGGCTTGAGGATTTCAATACAAATTACTTTCAAGCATGATCCTGCAGCAATGTCATTTACAAATGATGAGGGAAGTAATTTGTTTTGGGCAGAAGCAGATCTGTAACTACATGCACATCGAGGCAGTTACAAAGGAATGACATCTGGCTCAAAACAGTCCTTAACAGGGTATGCTGGGAGAGGCACCAATATGCATTTCATACCAAAAAATATTTTCTGGAGTTTCTATCAGGTGTACAGTGCATCTCTTGTTTCTATCTCAGCTGACATTCCAGTTTTTGGTTTGTTTGACTAAAGTAAGGAGTAGTTTAATTTTTTTGAGTTTCTTAGTATTTTTCTATGCTCTCTGTTGTTCCACTTTTGCAGTTTTCTTTTAGCACCCTTCCACCCACCACCCCTAAGAAGTACTTTAATGCAGGCAGGAGTGAGATGGTGCTTTGCTGCGGGAAGTCAGGCTGTAATCTTAAATATTGAGTTTGGTCCAGAGAAACTGTACAGGAGGTCCTGTGGGACTAGCCAAGTTTTCCTGCAGAGGTCGGGATGAAGTTCTGGTAGGGGACAAACTTGTATCCATGCCCTATGATCCAGGGGAAAAGTGGGTGAGCTGCACCGTGATCCTTCTTACACCTGGTTTTGGTGTTTGGGTCAGGGAGGGAACATGTGTTAACTGACACTGATGAGTCCTTAGGTCTCCATGACCCAAGCTCTTGGGAAACCAAAAACTATTGCCAGAGTGTGACAGGAGTAAAAATCCATCAACATACAGAAACACAATAACAAAGTCAAGATTAGGATCTGAATTATTAAAATAATTGTCTATAAATGTATTGAAGGTAATTTAAATTTCTATGTGCATTTAATTTTTTCATTGAGCCAGATCCTAATATCCAAAAGGTGCTTGAAAGTCCTGGGAAAAACAGCAATTGCTTAAACAAGTTATTTTGATTGTATGATATTTAACAGTTTTAGAAAGGAAACCTGACTGTAATAGAGAAGATGAATCAGACTGCTGTATTTACCACATGGGGATGGAAAATCGAGTAAAAACTATGAAGTAAATAAAATACTCTGAATGAAGAATAACACAATACTTCTCATGTAGCATAATAACAGTGGAATTAATTCAAGACATTTAGTCAACCTAAAAAGGGTACAAATTTCAAAAGCTGAAAACCCTCCATTACTTAAAAGCATTTGAAATCATAAATAAGATCACCCTGGGCTCAGATTTCAAGGTGAACACTGACTGTTAGTATTAGAAAGATATTTGTTTTACCAGTGGCTATACTGGTAAAGTGGCAACTTTTCAGCACTGGGATTCTTTAAGAATCTTTTGCTGGGCACTACTAAAAGATCGGCTTTTGGTCTAATGGTATTACATTATGTATATTCTTAAATGTCATATACGTGCAAGTTTTGTCCATGCTCTGTGCAAAGTCAGAGAAGATCTTTTTTTGTTACAGAGGTTCTTATCAGGAACTTGCTAAGTCAGAGACTGAAACTGGGTAATTTAGGTTTACAAGGGCCTTGTTCTGCTGATGCTGCAAAGACAAACTATGCTAGAGCTGATCCTTTTTAGGAATAAGAACTGAAATGTAACCAGGATACCAGCTTACCAAACAGTCGTCAGTCTGGAAAGGGTATGACTGTTTATACAATGGAGTCTCACAGAGTTCATTGGTCCATTGTGTTCTCAGATTAGAGTGGAATTTAAACTCAATCAGATCCCAAAAAGCATGCACTCATCTAGAGATGCTAGAGTTGGATGGTAGGTATGTAGCAGGGAGTATTACTTTTCCCCAATTTATGAAGGAACTATTCGAAGAAAAGTACACAGGAAAATGAAGCCTTTCTTTCTTTTCATTTTCTGTGCAACGACTATCTCTAAACTGAAGTCTCAGCACAGGCTTCAAACCCAGAGAAGTTCCTCCACTGACATCTGCTGGTGAAGGGCTACACCAGTGCATCCCTACGTGCCCTGGAACACAGCTGTTATCATCTGCTTACTCAGAGATAGCTCAGACTTTCACTAAAACATTTTAAGGGAGACAGTTTGTTTTGTAAGTACTCACATCGCTGGGAAACCTTTTTATCTCTCAAGCACTTATATCTCGCTTAATCGATCATGATTTTATTAGATATGTGGGATGTATAAGAATAAGATACACAAACCAAATTTAATTCTTCTTTCAGTGTTTTAACTTCTCAAAAATGACACCAACAGACATCCACACTTCTATAAATAAAGTTCAGATTGAACTAAAAATGCTTACTGGCACAGTCACACTTAACAGCCATCAGGTAATATGTGTGACAACCATAGAGGAGAAACTGAATGAATATGCAAACTAGCTAAATTTCCTTCCTTTTTTTTTTTCTTTGAAGTGAGCCCTTCAAAACAGAAATTATGTAGGATGATAAGGCAGTGATTTTGCCACCTACAATCTGTAATAGAGACTCTCCCGGATGTTGCACTGAACACCTTTCAGAAGTGAAATTTCAAATGTTTCCTCTGGTTCAGGATGGACCAGCCACGAGATGCTTTATTCATAAACCAGGCATCTTCAGTGGTGTCACCAATCTTTATAAAACGTTGACTTTGGAACCCTAGCTGTATTAGATTGAAAATCATGAACCATTTTATATAACGTTATTGTAACAGCTGTATTTGTGTCGGGTTTTTAACTTAATAGACTTTTCCAGGTATTTTCCATATCAGAGAATCATTGGACTATTTGCATCATATTAAAGAAATACTGGAATATTTATGTAATATTTATCACAATTGCCTCAATTAAGAGTAAAAACACAGTAAGGTATGATTGTAGAGGTATTCTGCTTAATATGTATCTGGATACTACCATTGTGGGTACCCATCACCCCTGGAGGGGTTTGGGCTTCCCTCAAAGGCTTTGCTGTGTTTCGGTTTCATCATCCAAAGGAATAAATTGTTTTGGTTTTGTGCATCACAGAAAGGGAGAGGGCAAGAGTGTTTGTAAGACATAGATGGAAGTTTAGGAATCAGTAAAGCTATCATGTATTTTATGGTATTCATGCTTTAGAGCAATGCTGATGGGCAGCTTTCTGCTTTGGGACAGATTGCATCTACTTTTATTCTTGTTATATTCTTGTCTATTTTCCTTTTCTAACTGCCCAGCCCTAATCAGAGTAGAAGTCCTCAGGGAATTCTGGTATGCTGGGCTTTATCCTCAATGACAATAATATATGACTCTGTTGCAATCTGGAAGGCAAAGGTCTTATTAAATTGCCTATCAATATAAACCTTGCACAAGAAATCAGAGGGAAAATGAGATCTAGTCCAAAACTGCAAACTTTTAAAGTTAATTAGTGAAATAAACAAAAACTAATTCATAAATAACTCACTTTCTCAATAGAAGCTGTTTGAGTTATTATAAGAGCCATAACTGTTTTCCAATAAAATAAATAAATATAAATTCATAAACATTTTTTTAAAAGCTTTTAGCACATGTTAACAAGCTGGACACATCCCTACATTATTTTTCCTACCATAATTGTTTCATTGTTTCCTTCACATAAGCTGCCTTGGAGCTGGCCTGCCTTCAAAAATATCTCCAAAATAAAAGAAACATCGTGATGTAGCGAACAGGGTGAATCCCAACTGTGTTTTTCTGTATGGACATGAGAATATTTGATGGAAAGAAGGAACTACTTGGTAAGGTGTTCAAATACAATAGCTGCATGATAAAAGAAGCCTCACACAAAACAGAAAAAGCCTATCACCATGTGATGCTTGTAAAAAGCTAGCAAACAGGTGGCTAAGAAACAGTACACTGCTATCCACCTGATTTGCTAGAACTACAGTTGTATGCCTCCATCTGAACCAGCCTGTATTTCAGGTTAATCAGTAATTAGGCCTAGCATTAATGACTGTGGAACCAAGTACTAAGTGCACAGTTGTACGACACACTCCTTTAGCAGCAAGGATGAGTGTGCCAGCACAACTATTTAAGGGCTGCACTGCACACTGCAAATGTGCACACTAAACACTGACAAGCTGAAAACAAAGTTTTTCTGTGGACGGTTGGTTGAATTTTTTTTAAACTTGTCTTCATTTATACAGCTGAGAGTGCCAGGAGAACAGGAATGAAATTTTAGCTCTGTTATGATTACACTAATTCCCATTGATCTTGGCTGCCAAGTTAAACCTTGTGGCTACAAAATTATGCCCTGTGAGCATAAGTTAAAGTCACCTTCAGACAACTCAGAACTACATGAGCAGAAAGAACAGATGAAGCACAAAGGCACATAAAAACATCTTTACATATTCCTCTGCTAATCAGTGCTGATCCTCAGTCAGCCCTCAGAGTGGGAGATAATGTTTTAGCACTGCTATAAATAAGTTTCAGTATAGATTGACAGTTTTAGGGAACTCAGATAATGGAAGGTCCAGTTTCAGTTTATCAAAGGTAAAGTTCAAACAACAGTGTTTCTAATCTTTCTCCAAAAGCAACATCCCTCAATTTAGTAGTGATAAAACTAGGTAATGTGACGGGAAAAGCACCTTCTCCCTGCTCTTCCAGAATGAGGAATTCTCAGCCTTCTGAAATAAAGTCTATCCTAAAAGGGTTTGAGAAGCACCTCACATGGCAAATAACAGGCAAGAGCAGTTGAGCAAAAAGGCACCTACACACCTTAGCCTATTTAGAGAAGAGGCCCTTGTCTTAGAGTTGCCAGTGACCACTTCTTCCTTGGAGCCAGAACTGGTGCTCGATGGGCATCAGACTAACTGAAATAGAGTGGGAGAGAGAGGGAGAGGAAGAAGAAGAAAAGGAGAAATCTAACTTGACTTCTTGTGGTTTCATGTGAGCATAAGCAATCATGCAAGAGAGGAAGAAATGTGGTGCTGAGAGACTAGAAGATGCCTGCTAACTTACCTATTATCGTAAAGATCCTGTTAGACCACAGTACAGTGAATACTTTAGCAGTATAGGTCCATATTGCCAAACACAGAAAAAAATCTAGCTTTCCACCACCTCATATCTCTTTTTATTACTATCATGTGATTCCCTGGCTCCCTGTCCTTGCACTGTAGTGGAGAACATGTCAGGATGAAAATAATAAAATAGATTTTTAGTTACAGAAAAGCTGGCTTCTCTCTTTTTTGTTTTTCTTTTTTTTTCTTTCTTTTTTTTTTTTTTTAGGAAAAAGTATGTGTTGAGCTAGAACTTGAGTCTGAGACAATAGCTGATCAACATTTTCTCACTGGCCAAAGATGCACTAACCTTCCACACCACCTTTTCAGTTCATTTTGTTCAAATATGAGGCTGAAACCAGATGAGACAACTGGTTTGGTTTAGAAATCATGGGGTTTTTTACTCTTGTAACCATGTGGGCACAAGAATAAGCATTGATGTAAAATTGTCAGGCGTTTCTTTAATCAGTAACATAAATAAAGTATTTTTCTCCAACAATGGCCTGAGGTCACTGCTTAAAATCACACTAATATGAAATGCTCATTAAAAACAAATAGTAATAAAATACTAATAAAGAAGACAATAATAGAATTTAGGCAAGAAAATCAAAAGTTGGTTTTAGACCTACTTTCTCAAAGAACTTAAAACAAGTTAACTAGGGATGTTAACTAGTTAACTAGTTAATTAGAGCTTGAAGACTTAGGAAAAAGTAACTAGTGCTGAATTTGTGTTGAATTGTATTACATTTCAGCTATGGCTGTTGCTTAGATTGTTCTTCATAACTTAAGACTCAGTCTCCTACAGTTTACTGATGCCAACTGATTTATTTAAGCAGTAAACATTGTGTAAAAGTGTTAGACGTAGATGTTTTCATGTCTTATTTACCATCTATGAATTATCTGATTTCCTTCATAGCATTGAAAAAAATAAAAAGTAAAAGCCACCCTCTTACATACCTATGAAAAGTTTTGTAACTCTAACTTCTGCACCTAGGTTGTCTTGAAAACAAAAACAAAAAAAACCAAAAAAATAAGTCTTGCAAAAACACCCTGACTAACAATTTCCTATTTCTAACAAAATACAACTAGTCTGCAAAATGTCTAGAAAAATAGTAAGTATAAAACAGACTTTCACAGAACATAGAATAGTTTGGGTTGGAAGGGACTTTAAAGACCATTTGTTTCCAGCCCCTTGCCATGGGCAGGAACACCTTCCACCGTATCAAGTTGCTCAGAGCCTCATTAAACCTGGCCTTGAACACTTTCCAGGATTGGGCAGCCACAGCTTTTCTGGGTTCCCCACCCTCACAGGGAAGAATTTTTCCTAACACCTAATACAAACTTGGTTTCTTTCAGTTCAAAGCCATTTCCCCTTGTCCTGTCATGCTATGCCCTTGTCAAAAGTCCTTTTTCAGCTCTCGTAGTCCCTTTAGGTATTGGAAGGAACTCAAAGCTCTCCTCAGTGCCTTCCCTTCTCCAGGCTGACAACCCCAACTCTCTCAACCTTTCCTCATAGCAGAGGTGCTCCAGGCCTCTGAGCACCTTCATGGCCTCCTCTGGAATCAGTACATGTCCTGCAAATGTTGAGGGCTGTCGCCCTGAGAATCAGGCCTTTCAATATTGTTTTCATAATTTCTAGCCACTTTCCCAGGAAAGTAACTATAAACATAAGTGTTTATACATTCCATTAAAGATATGCTTTTTGATGGATGTCTCTCACAACCAGTGTGGTTGGGAAGGTGGTAACCCATCTATCCAATCCCTGGTCGTTGTTAAAAACCTATAATTACTGAAAGAACAAATTAACGTTTTTCTTCTTTCATCTCACTTTAAGCTGCATCTGTGTGAATCATTTTGTGTCTGACAGTGACAGAGAGCCCCATAATTAGAGGCATTTCCTGCAATGTAAATTGGTTTAGGATATATAGCATTATGAACTTACTGAATAAAAACACCATTTTACTATCAACAATCCCAGTCTTCCATCCAGTTTGACTTGATACCACTGAAGGGAACAAGCTTCTGAAGTTATGTGTGCCAGGTCACTTAATCTGCTACTCTCACAAATACTTTGCTGTTGTCTCTTGCAAAGCTTAGTGAAGATCATTTAGGTGACCTCCTGCTACCAAGCAAGCCCATTTGTACTTTACCTGGCTGGACTTTGGTTAGTGTCTGCCACATCTTATCAGGTAGGATTCCTCTGCCTCTTTGGTTGTCCTATCAAACATTCCCATGTTAACTGATCTTTAAGATTTTCATTGCAAATCAGATTATATTAAGAGACCTCATTAACTGTATCTCGTGGAACAGTGGCACCATTAGGATAATAACACCATAGCAAGACAGCAAACTTTGGGGGGCAAGGGGAAAAGTCACTCACCAGTCTTTAAAGCGAATATTAGGTCATCAAACTCTTGTGATTCCTCATCAGCAACTAATGAGCTGGTACTGAATCCTCCAGAAGGGTGGAAAACATTACCATTTTGTGGACTCTGCTTAAATGCAGCACTAGTTTGACTAGCAGGCTGCAAGGATGCCCTCTCCCAGTCTGCAGGCACCTGCAGAGTTTAAAAAGACACTGAAATGCAGTAATCGACAAAACTATTGTATATAAACAGGAAATTATGACCAGAACTGAGGACCAAGAGATTTTGGAAACAGCTATTCTGTCACTTTTATAATGAACCAGGAAGCCTTTTTTAACTAATTGTATCTATCTATATCTACATCTATCAATATCCATCATCTATATCTATCTATCTATCTATCTATCTATCTATCTATCTATCTATCTATCTATCTATCTATCTATCTATCTATCTATCTATCTATATCTGCCTTTTCCTTGCCTTTCCTTCCCTTCTTTATTGGGTTTTCATGGCCAAGTTTTGGTAGTGGAGGGGGATTACAGGGGGGCCTACTGGGGTGGCTTCTGTGAGAAGCTATTGGAAGCTTCATCCATGCCTGGTAGAGTAATCCCTGGTAGCTGCAAAAATGTACCCACTGCCAAATCTGTGCCAATTAGAAATGGTGGTAATGCCTCTGTGATAAGAGGCATTTTCTTCTTTAAGAAGGAGAAAAAGAAAGGTTATTGTGCAGATATAACTGCAGGGAAAAGCAGGGTGAGAATGTGTGAGAGGAACAATTCTGCAGACACCAGAGTCAGTGGAGAAGAAGAGAGAGGAGGTGCTCCAGGTGCCTGAGCTGAGATTCCCCTGTAGCCTGCGGTGCAGACCGTGGGGAAGCAGCTATGCCCCTGCAGCCTTTGGAGATCCATGGGCATGCAGAGATCCACATAGAAGAGACCTACTCCAGAGCAGGGGGATTCCAGAGGGGAGGCTGTGACCCTCTGAGAGGTGTTCAGAGAGAAGGGATCACACTGGGGCCTGTCTGTGAAGGACTACAGCCCTTGGAAGAGAGACCCATGCTGCAGCAGTCTGGGGAGGACTCTTGCCTGTGGGATGGACTCCCACTGGGGAGGCTCATGGAGAACTGTCTTCTGTGCAAGGGACCCCATGTTCAAGCATGGGAATGACTCCTTTCCCTGAGGAGCTGGAGAAGCTGCAGGTGAACTGACTATGACCCTTACTCCTTGTCTCCCTGTGCTGCTGTGGGAGGAATTAGACCTGGGAAAGAGGGACGGCTGATGAGGAGGGGAAGATGTTTTTAAAGTATTTTATATTTTTTTCATTTTGCTGCTCTTTGTTTGCAATAAATTAAATTAATATCTCTAATTTGAGCCTGGTTAGGTGTCCTTTTTTTGTTTGTTTGTTTGTTTTGTTTTGTTTTGTTTTGTTTTTTGTTTTGTCGTTCTGGCCTGCCTGGGGAATTTTTACCCATTAGCTGCGGAGACAACCTAGCTGTGGGTATTTAGTGGGTGATTGATAAAGGACAAAGAGTGGCCGGGCCCAAGGGGGAAGGGGGTAGGAAAGGAGGGTGGGGACAGTTTTTGGCTGGCTTTCTTCGGCTTCGGGGAAGGACGTTCGTGTGCTGGGTCGCGGAGCTGCTGCGGGGGAGAGAAGGGAATTTTCACCATCACCCAGACGGAGCTGCTGCTTCTTCTGCTTCTTCCCTCTTTGTTGGTGGCCCCGCACCCCCTGTCCTGCCGGGACGTGTGGCAGTGCCAGGCACCACCGCGGAGCTGCTGATCCACCTCACCCACCAGCCCAGGATCTCAGCTCGTCCCTGCTGTTCCAGCCGACTGTTTCCTCAGAGCCCTGCAGGAGCACCGGGACTGCCCGCCCGAGGGGGTTTGTGAAAACAAAGCCTCTCCCCCATCCCGTCTCAGCCGAGAAGGCTGTCCCGGGGTCCCTGGTTCTGTTTTCTTGTTAATGCTGTAGTTATTGTTGTTTGTTTGCCTGGTTATACTAGTAAAGAACTGTTATTCCTATCCCCAGATCTCTGACTGAAAGCCCCTTGATTTCAAAATTATAATAATTCGCAGGCAGAGGGGTCTGCATTCTTTCATCCCAAGGGAAGCTCCTGCTCTCCCTAGCAGACACCTGTCTTCTAGAACCAAGACAGCCTGTTTTGCCTGTGACCGTGTTTGGTGAATGACTTCCCCCAGTCATTAATTCATGAATCTATTGCTATGTTTTTTCTCCCCTGTCCAGCTGCAGAGGGGAGTGAGAGAGACACTTACTTTAGTGGGTGACTAGCATCCAGGAAGGATAAACCCACTACACCTTTCCTTTTCCCTTTTTCTTCCCCTTTCTCTTTTCCCGTTTCCACTCCCTTCCTTTCCCTTCCCCCATTCCATTCCATTCCATTCCATTCCATTCCATTCCATTCCATTCCATTCCATTCCATTCCATTCCAATTTTATTCTAACTTTATTGCAATTTCCAGAAGTTTTGAACATCATAACTCTGAGAAATTAAGTACTTAAAACACATCTAAAACCTATAGTTAGTGGAAAGAATCAATATTTTATTTTGATTTCTCATTATCTACTTTTGGCACTTTAACCAACCTCTATAATAAACTGAAGGCTCAAGAGTGAAAGGGTAAAGTCTTTAGGTGGAATGATAGGGCACAGTAAGTTCCAAGAATAACATGGATAAAGAACTATTTCTGTCATTAAAATGAAAAAAACTCCTCTTCAAAGACAACCTATCATATTTAGCATCTCATTCCCATGTGTTACATTTCAGAACTAATGCTGACATCTCCAAGTACATTTAAATAAACAAGTAAATGACTACAGAGCACTCTTACCTCCTCCATAGCACTGATGAGGTTCTGTGTGGACTTGCTGATCTCTCCTCCTGCAGCTGGCAGGCCACTGCCATGTGTGAAAAACGCTGATCCTGGAGTTGTATGCCCATTCATGTCTACAGTGTAACTTGCTTTCACAGGACAGCAAAGTTGGTTGTGCAGGATAAAATACACCACAAACACATAAAGACCCTTAAAAAGAGATTGAAAGAGACCATCAGCCTGTGAAATGCAGGGAGCTTGGTTCAGAGCTTTCTCTGCAAAATAATGGATGACATCACTGCCCATCAGAGATCTAAAAGTTACAAGTTCATATTCTGAGTTCTTCAGCTAATAAACACACACACACAGACATATATTCTAAAATTCTTATTTGGTGGAACCTACAGAGTGGCAAAGGAAAGCCACAACCCCAAAACAACAAAACTGACTTGAGTTTGACAGTTGTCATAACAGTGAAAATGAGGTTAAAGGCCTCCCTTATCATAGCATTTGGCTGCTGCTCCTCAGCCACAATTCTTCATTTTTATACTAACCTGCTGGCTTTTTTTAATCTTTACCTCATGCAAACTGTACTGCTGCTGTCACAGATACCATAACTATAAATTAGATTTTCTGTGATATGCACTGATTCAGCACCGGTTTTCATTTCTGATTACAACAGAGGCTCTGCTGTATGCTTCTGCAGCTCTTCTTTAAATCTTGCTAATTTTGACCTTTAGACTGAGCCAAGAAAAGTATTATAAGCATGTCTTGTGTTTGTAAAGAAAACCAGTAATTGAACTTCTCTGTATGAAATCTGACATACCTTAATTTTTAAGTTGTGCTAATGCTGAGGGAAGATAATCCACTCCAACTGAGAAACCAACGTGTTCAATAATTACTAAAGAAAGGGTTACCAAAAGAGTATAGAAAGAAGTCTTCTGCACTCTTACCAATTGCTGCAATATAATTACATTTGCAATGTTTTTTTAAATTCACATTGTTCTCTAGAACCCTGAAGCCAACTGTACTAAACAGAACAATTCATTTTAAAGGTATCCACTGGCATGGAAGTACTAACTGGGATCACAAACAGTAAGGGAGTGTAATATAATAATATTTGTGAATTCTTAATGAAAGGTATTTTGAAAATACTTGAAAAAATAAGAGACTGCAAATACCCAACAGCACTTCATGATACATAGACTGATAATTTCTATTGCCCAAATGATATGACAAAATTATCTGGTCCCAAGTGACACATAAGATAAGCTAATGGGATTCAACAGGATTTCAATCTCAGCTGGTTAAACACTCTAAATATTCTCACACAGGTGCTATAAAAGTATACAGCACTACATGTGAGTTTTTAAACAGAAAACTACCAAACAAAAGTGTTAAAAACACTAAAAAAACTATTTTGAGAAAAGCTGTTCCTGATTTTCCAGATTATTGTTTATTTGTCATGACAATTCAGAGCAGTTCACCAAGAGGAAATTTTGTGATACATACAAGTAAATACATAATGTAAACACATGTTTGAGATACTGAAAAGGAACTAAATTATCCTTTCATTTTATAAACAAGTCCAAGGATTCTGATATAAGTCAAACATAATGAGGCCAGCAAATGGATTTATTTAATTTAAGTTGTTATGGATATGAAAAGGATAAAACCCCCAAGAAGAACAGATTATAGTGACAATACAAACTTCAGAGTAGCCTCTGCCAGTTCAGTCTCTGAGGGCCTAGCCACAAAAGTTGCACACACAAATCAAGTGGTTTTGTACTTTTCCAGAAAACCCAATAGCTGAAGATCCTGCACAGCCCTGTCTTTTGAAGCTGCAGGGACACAAGACATTGGCATACAAGGTCCATGAGAAGTCATTCTCCTTTGTAGCCTCAAGGGTGGACACTCACTTTTCTAAAACAAGTACACACAGTATCACAATTATCTCCTTAACTTTGTCTGTGTTCTGATGTAACTCTCTGCAGATGGATGACGGATGAGACAATTCCTCTGAGTCCCTCCATAATAATCACATGGACACAGGGAGGTTATTTTAATACCTAAGGACAGGAGAAGTCAAAGGCTGAGACAGATAGCAGAACCAAAAAAATTGCGTTTTCCTTCTCCTGTCTTGTAAATTGTTAGAGCAATTTGTAAGTGTCATGGAGTTACTTTACCTTTAAGGAAAGTTGGAGTTGCTGGGGACTGCCTGCAGTCTTTCTCATGACCAATTATCGGTCATTGCTGAGAATTGACAGCAGTTTTAGCCATTGAAAAGTGAGATCAACTTGTGAACCCCACCTTAAAGTGTACAACCAGAAGTCTGTGGTTCTCTTTGTTTTCTGGCTGTGAAAGGTAGCAGAGCTTCGGCCTCTCGGTCTCTGCCCGGCCACGCGGCCGGGCGGGGGCCAGGCTGGGCCTGCCGTTCTCCCGGCCGGGAGATGGGGCCTGCGGGGGCTTGCCCCGGGCCAAGCCGGGCCAGGCCGGTTCCTGGCTTGGCTGCAGGTTTTGCCGTGATAGAATTTACCAGAAAACTGTCGAGTAAAGAAGGAGAAGAGCTCTAAGCCTGCAGCAAGCAGAGACGGTGACTATGCTCTCCAGAGCAGCTATGAGGAACTTTTCATCGCAGACAGCTCCAGCTCCTGTTCAGCAGAGATCACCGAACCATCTACAAAAGCTTGAGCAGGATTTTAACTCTTTCTTATCCATGAGACTTGCGGATTAATCTTTTTATCCAGAGAGAGAAAAGGAGAGTGATCAACATGAAAAGAGACTTTATAAACTACTAGTGGCAAGAAAGAAAAGAAACCAAGAAAGGTAGAGAATTAAGAAGATGCTTTAATTAAGCTGAAATATCTTTCTGTTAAAACTATGGGGATGGACAATGAAGTCCTGAAAAGAACTCCTTTAATTCATGATAGAGTATGGGGAGGAATAGAGTGTTCAAAGTGTAAATTTGAGTAAAAAGTAGAGTAATTGTGGTATAGTGAAGTGCTGGGAGATTTGAAGCCTTGAGAGGCAATGAGAAAACTGTTTTCTAGTGAAGCTCACAGAAACAGATGAAGAATACTTTTTGCCTTTGAATAACTTATCCTTAAAATGCTATCCCCAAACTAATGACCTATAACACATTTCAGAATGATGTAGAATAGGAGGGGTGGGCTCTGATAACAGTAGCTCTGAGCAGCTGATATCAGAGAAACGGGAAACTATAACAAAAATAGTTTTCTTGTGAGAAACTCCATAAATTAACAGAAAGGAACTTCTGTTTCTCTACAGAGACTGATAAAAGACTATAGAAGGAATTAAGAATTGTTTAAACCATCAAAAATTCTGAAGTTCTTGTCTCTGTTGTCATGTGAACAAAAGAATGGTAAGCAGTGAGAAATGAAAAGGTTTTTTCTAAAAGTTTATTCTGGTGTTCTTATTCTTGTAGTTTGTCAATAAACTTTCTTTATTCCTTTTAAGTTTTATGCCTGGTTTGCTCTTGTTTTAATCCATATCTCACAGCAAGAAATAAATAATTCTTTTTTCCCCTTTTTGTTAATTACTGGTTCAAAACCACGACAGTAAGACACAAACAGAAGAATGAACCTAATGAAACCCAACACTCTAAGTAGACAGTACATGTGCACACAAATTCTTGCTGGGCAGAGAATTCCTTGTTTGGCTGGACAAAGGATGGAACTTTCTTTCACCTATATTCTTCTCAGAATCTAGAATCTCAAAAAGATAATGCTCTCTAGATGTGGGTTTCCTTGTACCACCACTGTGGTTTTGTTTGAAGCATCAAGAAGGTTTTGTGGTCATATTCTGACAACCCTATGTGCCTATTAAAAACACCCAGGAAGGTGGTGAGGAAGCCAAAACAAGTCAAATGGTCCTGCTCAAACAGCACTGAGTTCCAAAGACTGTGCACATGAAGATGTCATGCAGTCAATTTCACAGATTTCTGTTCCTTTTCAAGCCAGCAGCTGCCAGGCTGTTTACTCTGAAAGAGCATGGGCAACATGCAGATATTTAGGTTGTGTCAGTGCAACCACAGCTTTCACGGTTTGAGTGGGTTTTTTCAAAAGCACCAGTCTGAGAATTGAACTATCCTTTGCCATGCTTTTGACTCTACTTATGTTCCTTTTCACTTCAACCTTAATACTATAAAAAAAGTCATAAATTGCTGTGAAAGTAAGATTGTTGGCATTGTAATATATTTTTCTGTGGTTATCATATAAACAACTCTAGCCAAGCTGGAACTTTTTCAGAGACTCACAGACCTTGTCCTTGCTGATTGGACTAAGAATAAAATGAAGAGAATAGTCAATTTTTGCTACAGGTCTGCCAGAAAGCTACACCCTCCAAAAGGATTCAAAGAGGTTGGTCAGATGTGGATATTAACACAGGCAATGATATCTCTGTTAAATTTGTGTGAATTTTTTTTTTCTTAGAAATTTTCATAAAAAAACCCTAACCTAAATGCAAAAACTCAAATCCCAAAATCTCAGCCTAATGCCAGTAATCTCTGCTGTTGCATATAAATTGGGAGCCATGCTCCTCAACTCACAGGCATGTGCTTGGGGGCCATGAGAATCTCTTGGGTCCCAGACTGCCATGACTGACTGATAATCTAAGAGCTTGAACTGTGCTCCATGGAAGCAGACTGAACAACTAAGCTGAAGAACTAGGACTCTGGAGGATTTAATAGCAATTCTACATAAATGCTGTGCATTGGGCCCACAGGACAACTGACAAAACATTTAACCTCATTTTATTCATGGTTACATTATGATAGTGGTGTTAGTACAATGCCACAGTAAAAGATAAAAGAAAAAAGTGGTAGTAATGCTTTTCCTATAGAGGAAGGTGGGAACCACTTCAAGCAGACAATTAGATCGTCCCAAAGGAGGGAACACAAACAGGGAACTTAGAGTTCTCAAACATGGTGACTATTTGAAAATAGCCTGCAAGAGACTGCTTGCAACAGCTGCTCGTTATTTTACCGGGTTTTGCTGATGGAAGACAATTAAGCTTTTACTATTTCATCTCAGCAAGTTGGTCTGGTTCGTCATCTCTTTTACACTGTTATGTCAAGGGAAAAAACCATCCATATATACACAGGTACAACTGTCTGAAAGAAAGCTCAGATGGAAAAGTTTGATGGGATACTTTTGTTCAGTGAGGTGGGAGCAGCCTCAGCGCTGCTCTAGGTTATGCCAGGTACTTCACCTTACAAGAGACAATCATGGAGAAGGCAGTGGGACATAACAGAAGGTGAGAGAGTGGTCCGAACTTGAAACGGGGAAGAGGATAATATAAGAGATAAGAGATAAGGTAAGATGAAAGCATATTTAATGTGGGAATAACTAAGCACTGGAACAACCTGCCCAAAGAGACTGTGGAAATTTCTCTATAGAAGAAGAATTTTTCCTTGTATATATGTACAAAATATAATTGGTGGGAGGGGTTTGTTCATGCATGTGTTCATGTATCTATGCAATAGATTGATTTATATATTCTGAGGAGCAGCTGCAATAAGCTAGTAAATTAAGGACAGAATACATTAATACATTTTATACCTCATGAGATCCCATGTAGAACTGGAGGACTGATCCACAGAAAACCTTTACTGCGCACTGAGCACTCAGAGTCTCTCTGCCTCTCTTGCTCTAACTCTGTTCTAACTTGCTGTGATGACACTACAGGATGTCTAAATATGAAAACTGAGCTCACTCTGTTATTAGTAATGAATAAGGACAAAACAGACTGTAGGCAAGCAAAAAATCTTTCATCATCACCTTTTTATGAGATCAAGATGCTTACTGTATCACATGGTTTTATTATTGTTCTGATAAACACAA
Organism: Poecile atricapillus; assembly: GCF_030490865.1. NCBI lineage: Eukaryota > Metazoa > Chordata > Aves > Passeriformes > Paridae > Poecile > Poecile atricapillus. Next base: position 82,084,505 of record NC_081289.1, on the reverse strand, counting down.
ACACAACAAGGCATTAGACTTATTTTTAAGCTAATATACATCATACTTCTCCCACAGGTATTTTAACCATGTCTGAGATACTTTACCTTGAAATTGTAGAACCTGTTTTTTAAGGAGAAGTGAATTCAGATACTATCATCTGTTTTAGAGGAATGATATTTCTATATAAAAATTTAAAGTATCTTAGGAGGACTTTTGTGAACAAAAACTAATTTCATCACTCCATTTTAGCAGTTCCACAACTTGCTTCTGGGTGTGTATCAGCACTTACAAAAACTGGTGGCACTCTTCAGAGACACTCTTAGAGTTCCTAATTTAATTCAGAAAATTTTGTTAGATAACTACCATTACATGACTATATCACTAAAAGTTGCTTTTCTAAAAGACAATACTCAAAGCAAAATCTAGGCTTTGAAGAAAGCTAACCTCTCGGTCTGATCAGAGATTTCAGTTATCAGAAATGGTTCATTCTGATCCTTAGAAGACGGTGGCTGAAAAAAACCCACTATTATTTCTGCAGTTACACCTTTATTCATGCCAGGTGGTAAGAAGATCCCAATAAAGCACACAAACATATCTTTGACAACAGAAGAGTTGTCCTTACTTGGATCAGCTTTTGACACTCTGTTTGTCATTACTGTAATTTCTGTATGCTGTTTTACTCTTCGGTTAGTCTTACCTCAGATTTTTAATTTTATCAGGGTGAGATTTAATTTCATTCTCTGTCGGGACTGTGCTAATTTACTTTTGGCAACCAGTCCTAGGAAGTCCTTTCCTTGTTAATTTCGTGGTCACACTGTTCTTGGATGGCTGTCAATGGTCAGGGGTGCTGCTACCACTTCTGGTGGTGTGCTATTCAATGCCTTGGCTGATCTCTTGTGAACTTCCCTAGGGTTTTCTTTAATTTATGGGAAGTTCTTCTGTTGTTTTCCATCACTGACTGGCTGAAGACTGCTGTGGATTAACCCTGATTTACATAACAACTGCCTACTTCTTTTGGGAAAATTACCAGTCTGATTAATATAAATAAATTGCAAGTTTCACTAAGTTCAAAAGCTAGTCTCTGCAAAGCAAAAAATTACTCACAAAATTAAAGGACTCATATTCAAGAAATCATAATCAGTGCCATTGTACAATGCATGATATAAATTTTATAATATTGTCTTTCCAAATAATTTTTTTATTAGTTATGGAACTGAATATTCATACATGCAGTAGTATTAATAATGTGAGCCAAGTGGCAAACAAAAAATATATAATTCTCTATTTCTTTCTGCAAGGAAAGCTTTACTTCCTTTCCTGCTTCCCTTCCTTCCTTGCTTTTAGAGATGATTATGATAAATTGCAGGCATGGCATTTTTCTATGCAGCCTTTATTGTACAATTTATTTTGCCATTATTTCTTCAATCATATTTTATTTTGAGAGCAGACTGAAGATCTTTTATTGTTGCTATTATGACAGAAGTATCATCTTAGTCATATGATACATCCTAAGCCATCACTTAACCTCTCCTCCTCATGGCTCTTCAGAAATAATAAGCTTTGAAATATAATCAAAGACTTTTTGTTTAAATGTGACTCTTTTTCTTAGCATTCAAAGTAATTGTTGTAAAACTGTCTGAAGTAGTGCAGCTCCATCAGCTGATGATTGCACTTAGTAAGTAGACTTTGGACCTGCTGTGTATCAAGTGTTAGAATGTTTATTTGCCACTAAGAGTCAGTTTTGATGAAACCATTGTAATTCTTATTGATTGTGCAATTTATCTTATCACAGTTTCAACTGTGAACGTTACCTGCTTATCTGCACTTTGCTTCCTTAGGCAGTTACACCTCATTTTGCAGTGTAGGACAAGATTTGTGTCAGTTACAGATAAAGACCTAAAAATTAACATCACAAGTAAAAAAACAATAAATGTAATCGAGGATAAGTAAATGTAATTCAGGACTGCAAGACCTATACCATGTTGGTAGGCATGCCCTGTTCAACCAGCCAACTGCCACCACACACACACACACACACAAAGACAAGAACAGAAGCCACCTTAAAAAATGGAATAAAGTAATAATTCATTTATCTATCATTAAATTGAAAATTCATTTACAGGTCTGCCCTGAGATATACTTATTTTGAATGCTTTCATTTTTGGTAAAGTGATAAACAGGTTACAGGTATATTCTGTAATAATGAAAAAAATACTGTGCTTTCAGCATTTTGAACAAGTAATACTAATGTTTCATCTGAAGCTTTAGTATACACTGCCAAGTTTCTCTTTATGCAGAGCCAGCTATGCCAACACCACGCGGAATATTGCAACTTCTACTCAAAGCCAAAGCCATAAATTCTTTTCTGGCAAACTGCACCCAGCTCATATTTAGTCTAAACTTGGCTAAGTCTTACCTGACAGGTTCACACACTTTGGCACATCTTTAAAAAGCAAATTTGCTTGGATACTCAGGATTCACTATAAATATTTTGCATAGCTCTCAGCACACTTGTAACTACTCCCACCCAACTGCCGTTTTTACCTCTCATTTCAGCACTGTAAGTGGTAGAAAAGGTCATGGGGGTTTTTATTTTGGTTCTTTTTTTGGTTGGATTTCTGGGGCTTTTTTTGGTCAGTGTGGGAGACAGCTTGACTGGGACACATGGTCACCCAGACTTCATCCCTAGCAAATCAAGTCTTAGCATCAAGCCTTGGGAAACATTCATTTAATTCAGGGCAAGCCTGAAATCTTCTCCCAAGAGCCTTTTGGCGCTGTTAATTACCAATGTTCTACTCACTTATTGGTTACTTGTGTTCCATATGTTATTTCTAGCATGTTCCACCCCCAAAACTATATATTGTTAATTCTCCCTTGTTTCTGGTCTTTGGAGCTTGTCTCTACACTGCACTTGGTTTCTGGGCATCATCCCTATTTTTATTTATCATTAAAATAGTTTTCTTTTTGGGCACTCCATTGTTCCCACTCCTAATTATTTTCTCCCCACCCTCAGCCCCGAAGTCAGGGGACCTAAAGGTTTGTCACAGCCACCCTCACTGTGACAGGTCACTTATTATTGTTCATTTCAAGGGCACAGATTCAACATTGACAGAGAAGCATTAAGTTTGAAACGCAGTGAAAATACAGATGGTTAGCCAAACATGCCAAATACGTAGATTAAGCTAGAATAAGATTCTGTCACTTCCTTCCAACTCAGTCATCCCAGAAGCACGAAGAAAGCCCTATTTTTGTATTTCAAGCTTAGCTGAGAAAGAAAGAAATACTGAGTCAAACACCAAAGGTAGGATCTTGGGAGAGGTGGAGGGCAAATATGGTAGAGCCAGCACTTAGAAGCAGCTTGCAATTCTCCTCACAGCTCTGGCTGCAGCCACTCCTTACGGTGCTCTGTGAGAGCCAGCAAATCCCAGCAACCACAAATGGTGGCAGGAAGTTAAGAACAAACACGAGCAGACAAAGCAGACTGGAACCCCATTGCTCCCCATCTCCGTCCCAATTCTTAGCCCTTGAATTTTTTTCCCCCCTCTGCCTTTTTTAAATTTTTCTTTCCTGCACAGGCAACAGAAACTGGAGACACCACCCTTTGAGGTCCTCTTTGCATTAGATTCTTCTTATGCTTTATCCTATGAGGAGGACAGCTCTGGTAGCAAAAAACAGCCAGATCACATAGCAGTGAAATCAGACTATTTGTCCACTGATGAACCTTACAATAAAAAAGAACAAACAGGAAGACCAAACACAGTAAGGTTATGCTCATACATTTTTCAACTCCTAGAAATATCAGAGATCATGAGTTTTCACAGATGCTTAGTAAAATTTTTTGAACATTTACTCTTTACGTGGTTGCTTTCCACAGTAAACATTTATAACCAAACCTACATTTTAGATCACACCTTACAATCTAAGCCTACTACTGCTTTTACATCTTTCCCAGAGAAGATTGATGAAAAAACCTTTGCAACCTCTGTTCCTAGTTCAAGAAATGCTGTAAGTCTCATAACTAATTCTCTAGTTACATCTGAAAGCAAGTTGAAAACTCAAACAAGAAACTAACAATTGAAAAAACTACATTCAAAGACCAAACTAGCATCACAGCGCACAGTCAAAAAAAGAGCTACTACTGCAGTACATTATTATTTTTATTGTTATTTTTTTGTTAAAACAGTAATTTCTGTTTATGTGCATCAATAACTGATGCACAGAGATAAAAGAAACAGGGAATAGAAAGTGGGCTTTTAGTGACTGGAAGAGTCAAAAGACAGAAGCTATCTTTGTGTTTATGCTTGATCTGTTACATGGCATTACAGAAAATCTCAAGAGTCAAGCTAGAAGTTATAACAACATTTTTCCTCGTGAATGAATGAATGAATTCTTTCCATGTCCTGATCTCTCTTATGCCTACTGTTGTCTCTTTGATTCTTGTCACTCTGACTGATAAATTGGATAAACTATCTTTTTAGGAGCATTTCAGTGCAGTGCTATAAAAGGTTGTAACAAGAACTCTGCAACTTCAGAAGCCATAAATGCAAGAAAACTCTCAAAAAACTCTGTCTTGGACAGAACTGAAGAGTTGTAGACAACTGGTGTAATTATTTGTCATATCTTCTGCTTGAGTGTTTTAGGGCAAGAGTGACGGGAATAGAGTGTTTGTGTACTCCAGCATTCTCTGACTATTTGGAAAACCCTTTGGTGACGCTGCAACCAGTTAAGAGAGCTACAGACACGCAGCAAGGTCTCACCATGTTCAACCATCCCTTAGTTAAAACCGACCCCAGCAAATATCTTACAATTACTTTTTTATACTTTTTACATCCAGAATCACAGATGTGTAAGTTATTGCAAGAGGCAATTTTGCCAGACAACTGAGTGTCTCAGAACTAGAGTTCTTGTATAGCAGGCTTTGCTGTTAAGTGATATTCATGGGAACTGTCAGTAATTTATACTCCCTACTTCCCTTGATTTTAGTGAAAAAATCCTATAGATACTGCCTTTCCACAGATTCAGGGATGGCAGAAGACAAGTCTTATAAAGCAGGAAAATAAAGCTGTTTTGGTCAGGTATGCTCCTCAAGAAAAGGGAAATGTGGGCACAAATGAGGACAAAGACTAGATGTCCTTCCATATCTGACAAGTAGGTGAACAAGAGTAGGTGGAGGTATAATTTGGCTCTGTCATTGAAATCACTCACTTTCTGGCTTGAGATAATAAGTTCCCAGTCTGTGCAAGCAGAGAATAAAATGTACCTCAAGAGAGTACTTGAGATCTCTTTTCACAGGGAGCGCTAGTCAGAATAAAATAAAAAACAGACTCATACTAAATATGGATATGATCACAGAATCATACAATGCTTAGAGTTTGGAATGCATCTTAAAGTTCATCTAGTCCTGACCCCAGCTGTCATGGACAGGAACACTTCTCATTATACCAGATTGCTCAAACACATATCCAAACTTGCCCTGAACAGTACCAGGACTGGGGCATCCACAATCTCCCTGGGCAACCTGTTCCAGTACCTCACAATTCTCACAGTGAAAAGTTTCTTCCTAATATGTAACCTGAATTTCCCCTCTTTCAGTTTGTACCCATTAATTCCTTGTCCTTTCACTACAGTTCCTGATAAAGAGTCCCTCTCCAGATTTCCAGTAAGCTCCCTTCAGTTACTGGAAGGTTGCTAGGAGGTCTCTATACAACCTTCTCTTTTCCAGGCTGAACAGCAACAACTTTCTCATCCTGTCTTCTTAGGGGAGATGCTCCAGTCCTCTTATCAACTTCCTGGCCCTCCTCTGGACTTGCTCCAACACTTGCACGTGCTCCTTCTGTTGGGGCACCAGAGCTGCACACAGCACTCCAGGTGGGGTCCCACAAGAGCAGAGCAGAGGGCAGGATCACCCGCTTCGCCCTGCTGGCCGCGCTCCTTTGGATGCACCCAGAGCGCGTTTGGCTTGCCGGGCTGTGAGCGCAGGCTGCTGGCTCCTGTTGAGTTTTTCACCAGCCATCACACCAAGTCTTTCTCCTCAGGGCTGCCCTCAGTCACTGCTCTGCCCCAACTGGGGGTGTGTTTGGGATTGCCACGGCCCAAGTGCAGGACCTTGCACTTTGCTTTGTTGAACTCCATGACGTTTGCATGGACCCACTTCTCACACATGGCAAGGTCCCTCTGGATGGCATTGCTTCCCTCCAGGGTGTCAACTGCAATACACAGCTTGATGTCACCAGAAAACTTGCTGGGCGAGCACTCAATACCACCAGGGTCAGTCTTCTACTAAAAACCCTTGTCTCAAGGCTTTTTTAAGAAAGCTTTCTAGAATTTGCATTTGTGTGTTACAGCTGGTTTTTTTTAACAGAAAAGATCATTTCCACAAAAATTTCCATTTTAATGGAAAATTAGGGAAAATTTTAATGGAAATTAGGGCTTTTTAATCAGACTGAAACAGAAACACCAACTAATATCAAATATATATACATAAAAGAATGAAAATTTACAGAAACTTGAAAGCAAATTAAGTTAACACTGAGGCAATTTCACTGGCTCTAAACAGGGATCCCTCTGCCTCTCTGAGATGAGAACAACACTTGGGCGAGTAATGGCCTATATAACATAACAAAGCATATGTAGTGTAATTAAATATTACTTTATATTTTATATAGCATTTACTAATTAGTATTTAGTGAAATTGTATGTCAGTACATACCAATGTAATGAAAAAGGATATATATATATATATTTCAAAACTAAGCAATTGGAACATTTGGTTTCCATGTGTTGGGATATTCATTGAACTTTGCCATAACGCAGCTTTACCCATAGTCAGCAAAAAATAGTTTAAGTCATGAAACATGTATTGAAACTGTTGGTTCTCCTTGCACTTGGAAAATGAGAAGCTCCCTTCTCCTTCTTGGAAATTCCCTGAAATGGATGAATACTAGAAACGACCTAAGACATATTTGCAGCACTTAACAATGTTAAGGATTTTGATATCACCTGGTCTGTGACCCATTCTTGCTATCTGTAGAGCATTTCTTCAGATGAAAAAATTATAGGAACTGTTGAAGGATGGATGTTCTTCAGCTGTTTTTTGTAGGTTTGTTTTTGGTTTTGTTTCTGTTTTGTTTTGATTTTAGCTTTTATTTTCCTTTTGCTAAGCATAGAACATATGTCCTTTTTCCACTTTGTGTGAGGACTGAAGATTACTGTCTACTCTCTTCCAGCACCTTTCTACGGCAATAACTGCTGGCCGTGCAGGAGCATGTTTTCTCATTCCAAAATCATCCAAAGTGTTTGACCGAGCTGTCTGGGCTGCATGGCAAGTCTAGCACAGAGCTAACACAGACAGCCATCAGCTGCAGAGCTGCTATGTGGGTTAAGAGTACATGGCTATGACAAGCGCTTCTTTAGTTTTGTTTGTGTTGCTGTTCTTGGTTTTGGGGTTTTTTTGTTTGTTTTGTTTTTTACTTTCATACTTTCTGACTTTGTCTTCCTTTGCACTTTCTTGCTCCCAGCAGGAGCAAGGCAGCTACCAATTCTGCCATTATCCCTCCACCACTCAGAGCTGGGAGAAAACTCCAGCCTCCTTCCTCCCTGCACATATGATCTCAGACAGCACTGGCTCTGCCTGCTGAGCAGGACCAACACAGCCAGGTGAGCTCCACAAGCCTGGAGGTAGAGGTCAGACCTCAGGGGGAACACTGACCTACTTCGACCTCCAAAACGTGCATGTTCAGATGTCTGCAGAAGCATTTTGGCTCCTTGCTGAAGTTAGCAGAAGAAACTGGCTGATAAGTAAGTAATGAAAAGCCTGGTGAAAGTTAGAAGCAATCTCCTGAGGGAATTTGTAAGACATTCTGAAATGAGACAGGGAAACTTTGCCAGGCAGGTGGATTTTGAAGCAATTTTATGTTAAGCAGATTAAACACAAATCTATATAAAATCCAGTGACATAGAGAAATACTGGAATTCTCATAGCCTGGTGTGGCAGTGCCATTTAATGTATTTATTAATTAAAATAATTAATATAATTTAATGAATGCAGAAATCTGTAGGGTGATGTTCAGTATTCCATTCCAATGAGAACACTGGGAATGGAAAGAACTTGAGCACGCTTCTGCTTTTTCTGCTCTTACATTGGGCAGAATGCCTCCACCACCAACAATGGGATGGTGGTCCTTGATGCAAGGTCCCTCAGAGGACTTCAGTGTAATGTAACATAATGACACTACTTAACTCAGCCAAGCCAGTTTCTCCAAGGCCTCTCTGAGTAAAACCTTTGCCTCTCTCTCCACATACGCTTCACAGCCAGTCCATGTTTCTCCTTAGGAGTCTTTCAAAGCTACAGCAGCTTGTGAGGGCTTTTTTATGGTGGTGACTGTTCTAAGACATAAAAAATATTTTCAAATATTTATATATTAATTTGTATTTACCTGTAATTATGTATATGTATAGCTATATACACAAAACCGTATGCCTGTGTTTCTGTAAAAGTAAATTAATATTGATAAACCAGGTACAAGATACAATTGTTCTCTGAACACTCAGCAAAAATTCAAGTTATAATTCAGATGAACTTTCACCCTGGATGTAAGCTCCACACAGAACCTTCCTCTGAATTCAGATAGAGGGCTCCTCAAAGCATATGCATTCAGTTACTTGAAACTGCACTCACTGCCTTAGGTGAAGGTTCATGTGCAGTGAATTACTACATCCAAAGATACAGGTAAAATTAGACACAAAATTACATTACCATAAGTAAAATTTGTGGCAAGGATGGTAACATTCGTTTCTTTCCTCAAATTTTATCTATTACAAATAATTTTTATGAACTAACCCAAACCATGTCAGCGAAGTGGCTAAACAGTATGTGCTAATGCTCTTTGTCAATGAAAATGAGGGTGGCAATCTAAAAAGAGACATTTCCAGGAAGAGGGTCTTTATTTAGATTGTCCTGAAAATCATTCATCCCACAACTCCTTCTTCTTTTTACTGTTACAGGAATTTAATGATCTATTAGAACTAAATTTGGTTTCCAATTAGAAAATACAATCCATTCCAAAAAGAAAGTACTTGAGCCAATACAGACTGAGAGATTGATGGCAATGTGGTTTAACAAATTAAGAACAAACCAAAAATGTAGGAGCCATTAAGTTTGCTTCATACTGCAAATGTGCTGACCCCAGAAAAGTCACTTATCTTCCCATGGGTTTTATTCTAGCTATCTATAATGAGATGATAATACCCATCTCTGTAGACTGACAGGCTAGTCAAACAGACATGGCTACCAACAGGTGACCTACCAAAAAAAAAATAAAATAAAAATAATTTAGTCTGTTTTCATATATCATTGTATCCTATTGTGATGATTTGCACAAGCAGAAAATTATTATTTGTGTTCTTTGAAATTTCTTCTCAACATATGAACTTAAAATTTAGTAATACATAAATTAATAAATGAATGAATTAAATTAAGCTAAATTTAAATTAAAATTAGTGAAAATATTACATTTCCAAGGTATTATCTTCCATATTTTTAAATTTCTCTAAATTTATCTAAATACACCAAATAGTTATGTGGTTTTCTACAAACATATTTGCTGAGAGGCAAAATCATCAAAATTTTCTTTAATTTAAATATTTTAAAGTTTCATAATCTACTCTAAAGAAACTTTGTCAGTTGCATTTCATGTGTCCTCAAGGAAGGTAGAACAGTTAAGCTGTTTTTCAAGGGCTTGGTATAATAACTTTGGACAAAACTTACCACACACACCTAGATCTCGGTTAAAATGCTTTCTAGATTATTTCTTAGAGTTTAGACTATGTCTTTACACAGTGACTTCTAAAAAAACCTTCAAGTGATCAAAAAATCTCATCATGATTCCATGGCCTCACTCAGAGCTTTGTGAAGGACTTCTACACTGTCTACAAAGACCATGTGGAAATGTGGATAGAAATAATTTGTTTCTCCTTTTGAGATTACCTATTTCTTAGGGGAAAATTAAAAAGGATTCTGAAATAACCCAAAAAATATTGGGATGGGTTTCACACTTTCTGTTTTCAATGTATGCAATGTCCGGATTATAATTTTTTTAAAATCCAGGCAAAAGGGGAAAAAGATGCTTAACAACAGCGCTGTCTTTGGGATGACATCACAGAGCCTAAATACAGAAATGTTATATTAAGTGAAAGCAGGAACTTCATATGTTTCTGGTGAAGCATTCTCTGAAATCACATTTCCCTCCTTGCCAACCACAAAAAAAGCCTTTGGAAGTCAGTTTGATAAATTAGGTACCCAGTGATGGGGAGTGTGACTAACCCTTTTCTGTTCACTAAAGAAAATAAACCTAGAGAATTTGGAATAGATCTGTAAATACATATTCCTTTTATGAAGTAAAAATTTCTGTCACATATGTTGGCCTACGTGGTTAATAATGGGGAGACAGACAAGCGAATGTGAAAATACCAAAGCTTTAAAGGAAAGCATTAGTCTCCATGGTGAGAAACACTGTTTTCCAGCTACCTTTCACTAGTCAGGAATGGGAAAAAGGTTCTGCAAGAACTGCTGGCTCTGCTTTACTTGGAATGGAATCACTCTGTATATTAAAATGTCAATTTTCTCTTTTCTGGAACTCTTCTTGGGCATAAGAAGCCCTGGGGTATGAGAAACACAGAAATTTCAAAATCTACCATCAGTTATGCAGAGTATTTGAACCTATATAGGGATAAGTCACAATTTTCACCTTGCTTTACTCTTTCATATTTTTTGAAGTACAATGAAAACATTAGCAAGTCTCCAGGAGATTGTGTACTTTGTTTACACACAGTCATAGGCACCCATACACAGAAAATAAATGGTAGCCCTCTCAAACTAAATCTCCTGATCACTCTTCTTTAAGAAGATATATAGAGAAAAAAATAATTCAGTGTGGTTCCTAGTTTAGTAATTGAGGATCTTTGTCACTAAAATTTTTCATGTTTCTGTTGCAACAGCAAAACAACATATCTGAAGATTTAAACAATCGGCTGTCAGTACAAGTTGATTTGATGCTTTTCTAAATCAAATTGACCTTTGTAAAGGCAAAAGAAAAAGAGCAATGCTTGACATTTTGCTGAAAATAAAGAAAATATAATTTAGCAATTTTCTTCCAACTGTGGTTAGCTCCAGTTTCATAGTTGCTCAACTCCCTCCAGACCCAGAAGATTTGCAGTCCTCATATGCATCAGAAAATCTCCTGAGAGAGCTGCTCCTAAGCAGTTATATTCAGATCTCACATCTAACTGTTGACATCTTCCCTTTTGGAGAATAAAATCCATCACCAAAATTCGATACGAAAAGGAAACACTGGCAACATTATATTCACATACTTTCAAACAAACCAACTTATAAATTATTTATAACAGTTAACAGTGCAGTTAACACATTCCTTAAATTCATGGACTTTTTGTTAACAGATGGGAACACTGAAAATCTTTTAAGAACTTAGTGGTCTGAGGTCACACCACAGTCAGTATTTCTGAGCAGGTTAGACGTTTAAGTGTTTGTTGTCCCACAGCTGTCAGTGCTATTAGATGCAGGCAAAGTGAAAATATCTATGAAAGATGCTCAATGCTTTGTCTGTGCCCTCACTTCACACTGCCTTCTGAACAGAACCAAGATGCTGGAACTCAAAAAGTTGTTCTTAATTAAATTAAATTGTGACAACATACTGAAGTGATTAAAAAACTAGGTTATACTATTTTTCATGCAAGATGACACCAGTGTGATTATATAGCTGCTGGATCAAGGCAAATACGGACACAGGCAATAGATGACAGGTAACATGTGACATACTTTCAGGCTTCTGAAATAAGATTTTCAAATCCCTGCCCACCACTTAAGCTTTTTTCTTCCTACTGCTACAATAAATGGAATTCATTTCTTGGACTAATGAGCTTAGAAATGTCCATAGGATCCCAAATAATGCAACACCAATACCCTTAACAATAGGATTTAAATTGCTCTTGTTTACAGAGTGAGCATTGTATTTGCTTCTTTCAGACCTACATTATGCTGCTGATTTGCATTTGTCCTGAGGTAAGTAATACACTCATCCCAGTTTCTTTTACTGATATGTATATACATACATATAGCTGATCAATTTACAGCAGAAATTCTTTCACTACTCACATCTTAGTGCATAATTCTGCAATTGGTGTGGTTGGATGTCATATAATTCCTATTAAGTCATTCTTCAGACTAAAACTCATCCATTTCATTATATAGAATACATCAGTCCTCTGAATAAACAACAACACCTAAATCTCTGTAATAAAACAGCTATACTAGCATTTCCTCTGCCATGCTAACAAGGAAAATTCAAGTAAAGGTTAGTATCAAGATCTACTATTACTATTTTTTATCTTTCTCATTTTATTTTCACCATATTTTTTCCTTAACTCTTACTCCCTCAGTTTTGCTGAGAAGCTGTATTTAAATACCTGCCTATGAGTTAAACAAATCTGCTGCTTTTATTTTGTCCAGGTTAGCAGGTAACAGCTTGGATTAGTATGATAATGTCAATACATCCAAACCAGGTATTATTTACGTGTATCTGATCTTTACCTGTAAAACTGCTATCAAATGAACAAGCTTCTAGTTGCCAAAATCAAAACACAGTTAGAATATATGATGTAACTGAACCACTACTGTAGCAGAAAGAAGTTTTGCTGATGTATAGAATAATTCTCCCAGCATTATTTAATGGATTCTTTCTTTATTCTATTCTAAACCACTCTTGAGTTAAAGACAACCTATTTTTATATCACGCCACTGTTTCAAAGAGTCACTGTTTCTTTTGGCCAGGTACCTTCTTTTCTGTCCACACCAACAACCAGGACATGAGAACACAGTCTTCATCTGCACCAGTGGAATTTTAGGCTGGATATTAGAAAGAGTTCTCCAAAGAAAGAGTGATGTGGCATTGGAATGGGCTCCCCATGATGGTGGAGTCACGATTCCTGGAGGTGTTTAAGAAAAGACTGGGCATGGCACTCAGTGCCATGGTCTAATTGACAAAGTGGTGTTGGGTCATAGGCTGGACTCAATGAGCTTAAAGGGCTTTTCCAACCTAGTTGATTCTGTGATTCATTAGAGGAAAGCACTTCTAAAAAGAATCCATTGAAGAGTTTCTTTTAGGCTAATTTTGCCCTAGTTTGGAAAACTTCTGATTCCTTACTTCATCAGCCAACAAAATCATTATCAACTGTACTTAAAGAACTGCTCTGTTCTCACTGTAAAATAAGTATTTGCAGTTTATGTGCACTTAGATTAATACCAGTGCTTTTTTTAAACTGCTATTAGAAAAAGCTGCCAAAGACTGGTCTCATGGATGGTTTCAAGATGATTTTGACTACGTCAGTGTAGGAAAACTTGTTAAATGATCTCTATTTTTTTTAAGTTTGGAACTCCTTCTGAACTCACACTGATGGCTGTATGCAATAACTACATACATGACGGAAGTTCTTTCATGGTTTATTTTATAATGACTATGTGATTGATTTGATATTATTTTTGACTTGACATTATTTTTCCCAATCTGTATATATTTTTAATACCCTTTCCTGTGCTCTTTTACCAATTCAAAAGTCATCTACAAATCATGGCTGGGTGGTGGTCCTTTAAATCACATTCCTTCCACCCTCATCAGATGGATGACATTATAAAAAATTAAACCATTTCCAAAGGTGACACCTGTTTAAAATGTATTCTAACTCAAGGATACAATAAAATATGTAGAGAGGTCTTTATGTTGCATACACTTCAGGGGGGAAAAACATTTATCAAGTCAATCTTTACTGAATTCCAGCTATTTCAGTGTTACTTCATGAAACACTTAATGAAATCTTAGCTTATCATGGATTCTGTTAAAATTGCGTGTCATGAATATGTTGAGTAATAATGAAATTATGAAAGATAGAATCAGTAGAGCATTCACTCTATCTGTAGTAGTTGCTTGAAGGCCACTGAAGCTGTATATAAAATAAGGAAAATATTTAAATTTTTTTTACATAAATTTTGTGAACTTCCAATTTTACAAACTCCCAGATAAGGGCTTATTTCAGTCCTTACAGATAAAATAAGGCTTCATCTGTATTTATGATAAAGGAGAAAATATCCTTTTCGTACTGGTGAAGTATCAGGCTTATACAGTATAGATGGTTCTTGTGCAGGAAATGTGTGGGTGGAAGAAAAGGGAATGGTTCTTTTCCTAGAGGGTATTGAAACTTCACATGCATTTATTTCGTAGAAAAGTTCAGATCAGCCTCCGTAAGGCAACAATGTTCAGCAGAAAGATACGTATGCACAGAGACCACTCTGCAGTGCTGAAACATATGAAACTGTATCCACTGCTTCAAAGTCATTCCTAAGGATGAAGTTGCATTTAAACTTTCTTACCTCTATAATGCCCAGATTTTGGGGGTTTATCATTAGTTCTGTAATATTCGTTGTTTTCCTGAAAAATGGGCTCAGTCCATGTAACTGGTGTTCATCTATCACCGTGTATCAGTTGTGAATAAGGAAACACTGGCTGGATGGGATGTCTGAAGGTCATTCAGTAGATTCAGAGTCCACTAATCAGGTCAGTATAACCTTGTCTAGATGAATTATAAAACCCTACAACAGTGAAGATTCCAAACCTCCTTGGGAAACAGTTCCAGTTCCCTACTTCCTTCTCATGAGTTATTTTTCTGATATCCACTCTGAACCTCCCACACCAAAGTTTCGTGGTAATGTGCCCTTGCTGCTGTTACCTGGGGGTACGAAGACAGTAGAGTGGAAGAGTATGAAAATGTAATTTTTCAACCACCTTACAAATATGTGCATGCTGGTATTACATTTTCCATTGATTGGTATCTTCCTCAGCTGACTAAATAAACCTAGCTCATTTTAGGCACTATTCAAAGGACACGTGCTCCATCCAGGCCTCAGTCGAGCGTGGTAGCCTTCACTCGGGCACCTACATTTTCTCCAGGTCTCATGGAGACTCCGAAACTGGATGTATGGCTCCACTCTGAGTGCGCAGGCATGATAACTCAATCTGATGGAGGAATTTCTTCTTGTGAAGTCTGGTATATTCTTTCCCAAATTCCCTGGAGGAATTTAATTTTCCCTAGTACTGTCAGTCCCCAATTTTCTGGAGTTATGCTTTGCCTTCCTAAAATCTGAGAGCAATGTTATCTTTTCCTTGCTATCATGCTTATCTCCTCAGCCACCTCAGCATTTTTGGCTCAAACCCTTTCAACCCCATCAATTAATGGTCTTAAAATAACAGTAAAGAATTCAGTACTTTGAATTTAAAGGCAAAAAAAAAATTTGATTCTATGTTATGATTATACCAAGATACTTCTTGTACCTGCACTGTTGACAAAAAAAAAAAAAAAAAAAGAAGGAAAAAAGCTATTTATGGTGACACAAAGAGATTGGCAACAATGCAAAAAAAGTGATTTGTTACAGATACCAAACTATTTGATTATTTTTTTATTCTTCACAGTAAGAAAAGTTGACTCATATTGATGGAAAATTAGAAGAACATGCCTGATCTCAAGTCCTTTTCAGTGGATAAATTTCCACTTATTGCAGTGGATTGAAGTTATAGTTGCATTTCTACTTGTTATGTGCTACATAATTCTGGCCATTACTAACACCTTCTGAGGAGAATGGCTAAAAAAGCTTTTTAACCTTCTCTTGCAAAAAATTGCTGTTAAGACACTCTTCCTGAAATATATTGTTAATGTAAAATTCTTCAGAAACATATGCAGGAACTTCACAGATGCTGGAAGATTTAAAATGTTATTTAATTAGTGTATTTGTTTTTTAGAAAATGTATTATAGTCACATTTTTCTATTTTAAGTGTGTCACTGAAAAGTCTACATGTTTTTTCAGTGATTAGTTGAAAATCCAGTAAATCAAAGCCCACTTGAGTACATTCTTTCACTTTGTATTATTTAAAGATATTATAAACACAGCTCTGAACACAAGCTACTCTTCTGACATCAATTTCTCATGTATATTTAAAAGATATTAAATTATACCATAACTATGTTTCCTATGTTTCCTTGACACTGCACTCTTTTTTCTTTGTTTTGTCTTCAGCTATAGACTGATTTTGTGTCCATTTGTGTCCATTATGTATGGACTTGAATAGCTAAATGGAATCTTTCACCATAATTTATAAGTAATTACAGATATAATGTGTTAAAGTATGTTTCAGGTGGTAACTAGGAACAGAGAGGGCTCTTCTTTAAGACAGAAGTTGTAAACATTGAAAAAGGGATATAAAATTGTCGCATTCTCTTAATTCACAGTGTAATCAAGTCTTGTGGACAGCTTTGTATGTTTGCACAGCTACTATATTGCACACCAATGCTACTGTCCAATCAAGATTACAACCCAGAAGTTTAGCTGATGTCAAAAAGTGTTAAGTCTCAAAAGTGACATGATTTCTTTACTTGCTTTATTGCAGTTATTTTTACTTAAAAAAAATCCACATGATGAACAGCTTCCAAGGTTAAGTGAACATCTCTAAGTTCAAAAGACAAATGCCATTGTCTTTCTTCCCAGGTAAGAATCTAAGCCACTAGAAACAGCTTTGTTGAACAGATGTCAAAATGCAGATGAGAATTGCTTTGGATGTGTAATTTGTTTTGTGTCTGGGGTAGTATTTGAATTGTTTGGCTTGTGTTTAACTGTGTTTGGTTAGTGCACTCAACTGACCAGAAAATTTGGTTGGACTGTATCTACTTGCACAAGCATATGTCCTTTTCTGGATATCCTTGATAAAATTGTAGTTCATCTTATCTTGGCATTACTATGAGATCTTCATTGCTTTTTGTTGGGCTTACTTGCAGTTGAGAATCACTTTTTGCAGATCTGTAGGCAGCCCTTTACAGCCTGCCACATTTACCCGTATCTCATGTCTAGAGAAGATGTCATAAGACAAAGGAAGTGAGCCTATTTATAGTGGTGGCCCTCTCTGTGTCCCCTGGCTACATCCCAGAGTTGAATAGTATGTTCTAGGAAAAAATACATATTTCATTTGAGACTGGTACTGGCATGAGCTTATAAACTGTGTACTTTCGTTTATACTCTTTCCTGCATTATATAATGCAGCAACTTACAGAACAGTGTATCTTTACTCACTTTATACTATCATAATATGTGGTATTTTTAAAACTTTATTTCTCGTTCCAAAATTGTGTCATCTTGATTTCTCTTAGTATATTTTCTACTGTTTCATTATAATATTTGGGGTTTTTTTCCAAAATACCTACTAGTTTTCTTTGATATGTTATCTCCTTTTCTACTCAAGCTAGCCTTTCCTTTCATTCTAGCTTGTCCCAGCTATTTAAATTATCTTAATAATTTGTTTAATTAATGAAGTTTAATCTCATCTTCTCGAGTCAATGTCAGGTTTGGATGTGCACCTGTTCACTTGTTTTCTGTATGCCCATATTTCTTGTTAAAGGCTTTTCAGATATTTGTACCTGAACTTCTGAATCTTCTTTTATTGCAATCTAATAAAATTTACTTTTAGAACTTTTTGCAAAATTTGTCTCTAAACTGAGACATTGTGTTAGGCAAGTCAGCCTATTCACCCAGTTTGGAAAACCACCAGTCAACTCTTCCATATTTTTCCTGTGGTTTCTTGGGAAGAAGTACTTTGCATGCAACACTGATGCTTATTACACGGGCTTGAGTTGTCCAGTATGCTCAAACACAGAACAGGAAGACATTTAACCCTTATCTGCATCATCCAAAACAAATACAAAATGGTTTTTCGAACACTGTTGTTGATAATGGGTTAATTAGCAGTTGCCATTTATTTTTTTCTCCTGATATTCCTGAAAAATTGAGGTTTCATACCATTGATGGGTAGTATCACAGTACTTCATAATATTAACATTTCAATTCCAAATTACTTACTGAAAAATTTAATCAAATTATTGCTGTGACAGGAGAGTTGTGGGGCTTATTGCAAGGAAACCATGACTGGGGCAGCTGTGACATACCTAAAACCTTGTAGTTTACAGTGTAGATACACCCTAAGTTATAGAGGATGGAGATGTGTACTGCAGTTTGCTGGAAATATAGCCAAAGAATTATCTAGATTATACTAAGAAAGTCAGCTGCAGAGAATAGCCTAGGAACAGGCCTGAAGCCTCATTCTGAACCCTTTGCAAACAATGGGAAGAGGTCCACCCACTGCCCTGAACTTTGGATCCGTCGAATGCAAATATGCCTCTGTTGACATCGGCTACACAAGTCAGAAACACACCCCTAACTGCATGAAAAACATGCATTTGTGATTGTTTAGATGGGTATAGTACATGCAAAAGATCTTGTGAATTGCCAAATATTTGAGAGAAGTACTCAAGATAGCAGCTTATTCTTTCATTCCTGAACCCAGAAAAACATGCATCTTGTGAATAAATCCACAATGACAATCATAAGTTAAGAAACGAGGTAAACATTTTTGCTGTTTCGCAAGGGAAAAGATGAGGAGCCAAGACTTATCACGCAAGAGCAATGGAGTATGTTTCTGCATCACAGATGTTCTCTGGGGAGGACAATTAGTCGCATACTGCTAAGGAATTCAAAATACCAGATATCCCAAACACACTTCTTCCTCTTTCATGGTTTTATAAATGTACTTTTTATTTTGTATATCAGCTACTGCCCTCCCATTTGCATGTTTACTAGTGAAGTTACAGAGAAAGGGTTGCTTTCCCCTCCATGCACTAGAATAGCTCTTACTATAAACTTGTCTCTGATGGGAACTGTTTCCTGCAGGAAGTGCTTGGAAACAATTTGTACTGAGTGGATGACTTTTCAAGCAAGTGCATTTCCTGGGAAATGCGTGTCATAAGGGTAAACAAACACAATGGATAATATTCAGTGTCCTTTCAATTTCCTGTATTGAATCCATTTGGATATCAAACATGTTTTAATGGCTCACGTTCTGCTTCTTTACACAGCCCATAGCGCCGGAGCAGCAGGGTACCAGGCTTCTGCTTCTTGTAAACTATTTCATCTCCTCTTTTCTGTTGTAAAAAAACTTCTTAGTGAACAATTAACTGCTTTCTGGTTGAAAAAGGGCTTGTTGTATAACAGAAGTGCTCACCAAAAAATGGTAAACCCACCTTTTATTGCAGAAAAATGACCTTGTTTTAACAATCATCAATTCTGAGAGCTGACAAAGACAGAACGCATAACGAAGACAGCTAGTTTCTACTGTTATCATTATGAAAAAGTGTTATCCACTACCAAGTCCCATTTCCTTTCCCAGTCACAAACAGATGGGCTGAGATTAAATCTTCAAAGGACACTGGACATGAGATGGATAAACGTGGAGATGGATAGCCTGTGGGTCAGAATGACTATGAGCAGGAAGGCCCAAGACCAGCCCCTCATCATGGAAACATGGTCTAAAAATCCTTTCTGAAGCTGCAACTGCCTGTAGCAAAACCTTCATTTTCTCCAGTATTTGTAATATATAATTATGCTCTACACAAAGACTTTGCATACTGATATTTTCTCTAAATTAGTTAGTTGTATCTGATTATTTGATAAAAATCTTAGATTAAAGAAATTTACAGACTTTTCACCTTGTTCCTCTCCCTGGTTTTCATTTCATGCTACATGTCTGCCCACCTGAATCATACATCAGTTTTTCCATTTATTGACTAGATAAGTCCTAAATTTAAAAGATAACAGTCAGTATGGGATGGTTATTTAAAATGTAGGAGCATTCCAGGAAATATTTTTAAAACTTGTTTCATTATGAAGATTTACAAAGCACCAAAGACAATCATCTACTAAAACAAAAAAAAAAATTAGAACTGTAGTACTGTGAAAGAGCCACTCTATTTTTTTAACTTCTCCTTTTAAGTATATGGTAGCTTTAAACTTAAAAAAAACAGGTTATAAATAGTAATAAAATGTAGTGGATGCTGTCCTACTATGTTTTGCATGACAAAAATCCAAGGATAAAAATCCACCTTTAAAGCAAGGAGTATAAGTTATTAAATTCCTCAAAGCTGAAAATAGTTTTTGTTTACTACTGTTTGAGTTGGAGGTCCAGACATGCAAGTTTTAATTTAAAATAATAATCAGGAAGAAACTATTAATTTGAAATGTTTTCAGCTCCTTTGAAGAAAATATTAATTTCATATTTCAGGTTTTACCAATTCTCTAGGGCTAGAAATACTAAAAGTAACAGCTTTTTCTTCCTGATGTGGAAGATCAACACTGATGTAATGTGAATAGAGATGCTGGATTAACTTCTGGAGGCCTGTTGACACATACAGTTTTTTCTAAGATATTAGTAACTATCATTAAGGAAAGAAGCCAAAAAAATACCACATCTATTGGTGAAGCAGAGCCAATATATGTCAATATATATATAGTAATTAAATGACAATATATACATAAAAATCAAATACATTACGAGGAGAATAAAGTACATTTTTTCCTCAATTAAAAAAAAAATATTTCTGAGAAGTAGTTTTGAAAGTATTTTAATACTGCCTAAGGAAATGCCCACATTTTGAATTTAAAATAATTACATTTTGTGAAAATATGCCTTATTTAATTGATTAATTTTTATTTGATGGAGTATAAAGATTTTTAATATTGGGAAATAAAAGGTGTCACAGAGATTTCTGTTCTAAAAAGTAAGAAGGGCATACTGGAGTCCAGAAGAACTTGTCCTCCAAAGATTTTGAAATATAATTTTAAATGTCCTGCTAATTTCACTGTTTTCAGACATCAGAGGTATTTTCCCATCTGTGATATAATAACCTTTATTCTATAAATAATTCTGCAATATGCAGTATAAATGAAGTGCAATGCTCTAAAGAACCCAGTGGGAACACTTACATGGGTGAAATTTTGGAAAGAGCTATTTACATTTTTTATTAGTAATGACAAACATTTAGTCTTTGTTTCCTTTTTCAATAAAAGTTATTTGCTTTACCAATATATATGCTACATGAGAAAAGCTAAGCCTCAAGGCTCACCGCTTACAATGGAAAAAATTCAGTCACAGAATTTAAATTTTTTGTGTGGTTATTATTATCACTATTATTATTCTTGTTATTATTATTATTAACATCTACAGAAAATTCACATACTTGGTGATTTTTGCAAGGGCTGCAGATACTTCAGTTTTGCTGGTATAATTATCTCAGTAACACTACATACAGAACCAAGTAATTTTCTTTTAGAGTGCATTAGCTATGAAATGAAATCTACTGCAATTATAGTGCTATTGTTTAAAAACAATGCATCCCTTGTTTTAACATGCATTCCATATATCAGTTTGAGAAATAAACAGAATACACATTTCCATACTGTGACAGTGAGTTACTGAATGCTCAGCTGGTGAAGCCAAAATGACAAATGTGAGTGGAGAAGACACCCCCTTCATGTGCCCCTTCAATGTGAGTCAGCGAGAAGACCAAAGGACCAGATGCTGGCTCTTACCTGCAGGCTGTTGAAGATGATGAAGAAGACTAACATCCAGAGGTGCCGGTAAGCCATGTGCAGTCCTCCCCACAGCCAGGTGATGGAAATCAGGGCAAACAGGTACAAGACCAAGGGGATCTCTGCAAACCACAAACACAGCATTTCAGCTGCTGTGCCCTTGGAAAAAACACTTATTAAAGCGTTACTGACACATTACATGGCTTTGCTGCCTGTGCCAAACCTTGGAGCTTTTTCTCCAGTGGTGGGCAGTCCCTCTCCTGCTCCAGTTGGGTGGGGGTCCCAGGGCTTTTATGACCCTGCCCTGGGATCAGAAGACCAGCAGACAGACACTGTCAGGAGTCTGGGAGGTACGAGGGGAAGAAGCACAGCCCAGCTCAGCAAAACAGGTGGTGGAAGAGCACACATGAAGTCAAAAACTATGCTCAACTTTGGAGAATGGAAGCACTCTTGGCAAGCTCTAGATATTTGAGAGAAAATGGATTTCTAAGAATTGAGAGGAAAGAGAAGAGAAAAGTATTATGGTGTGTTGGTTTTCCATAGCTTGATTTTTCGGTGAAGAAGGAAGAAACCAGCCACGGAAGTGATTTTTTCCCGTGGGAAGCTGCTGGAAGCTTCCTCCATGCCTGACAAAGCCAATTGCGGGCTGGCTCTGAAAAACACGCTGCCAAGCCAATTAAAGAAGTTGCTGATGCCTCTGTGATGACATTATTTAAGAAGGAAAAAACCACATGTAAGTCCCCTTTTTTCCCCTCCATCTCAGGGCTGGCGAGGAGGCCACCGAGGCCCTTCCTGGTGCGGCCGGGCCCCTGCGGCCGGGCCCGTCTCAGCGCGGCCCGCACGGGCGGCGCTTGCCTGGCCGCCTTTGCCTGGCCATGCTGAGGGCACAGGGGCAGCAGTGGCGGCTCCTCTGTCCCGGTGCCCGGCACCAAGAGAGCCGCTGGATGCAGCCGGAGCTGCGGGGACCAGGCGGGTGGCAGCCAGGGGCACGACGAGCCATTCCCCGACGCGGAGCCCGGCCGGGATCAACCTTGCAGCGCTGTTAAACCCTCTGAGAACCTCTCGTGGACAGAACTCGAGAACGGACAAACCTGCGGACACCAATTCTCTCCCGAGTCAGAGAGAAGGAAAAGGCGAGGACACGTGAGGAGAACAAGGTGACACCAAGGCCACTGAAAGGAGGGAGGGGCAGGAGGTGCTCCGGGAGCTGAAATTCTTCTACAAGCCGTGATGAGGACTATAATAGAACAAACTGGTTCACTGTAATTCATGACGTGCATGGGGGTAGGCAGAGGTCCACTCGCAGCCCATGAGAAAAGGTGTTCAGCCGGAGTGCGTGGACGCTGGAAAGCTGCAATCTAGTGGGAATCTCGAGGAGAGAGAGAGAAGATAGAGAACCCTTGCTTCCAACCCAGAACAAGTCATCCTTAAAAACGACACGCCATGAACTAAACTGACCCACGCCATGTAGCTCGAGAAGGCTGCTTTGCCCGTGGGAGGACTCACGTTACAGCAGGTTGGGCGGGACTGCTACTCCTGGAAATTGGAACCACCCTGGAGAAGTTCACTAAGAACTGTCTCCCATGGGAAGAACCCTGTGTCATAACAGAAGAGACTCTCTCCCTAAAGGAAGAAAGATTTTTACAAGTCACAAACTGACGAGAAACCCCATATTTTGTCTCCCTGCACTGTTGTGGGAAGGAAAGAAGGGCTGGGGAGGATGGGGAGGAGGGGTGCAAAAGTGTTCAAAAGGTTTATTTTAGTTCTCATTACCCTTTTTTAATTCTGTTAATATTGTTTTTCTCCATAGTTTTTAAGTTTTGAACATATTTTGCCCTTACAGTGTTTTCTCCTAATCCTTATCTCACCCCATGAACCTTTTAGTTTTTTTTTTTTTCTTTTCCCCCTCCCTCTGCTCAGCTGCAACAGAAGAGAATGAGTGAATGATTTTTCATGACTGCCTGGCTTCTAGCCAGTGCCAGACCATGACGCATGGATACATAAACAGTCCCAGCTCTGACTACTTACAGGGTTGTATGAAATTATAAGAATAGCTTATTCTTTGATTTGTTGTTATTTTCCCCTTCAAGTCAAACATAAGACATCTGACCCCATAAATCTTAGAGTGACAGCCTCCTCTCAGCCTAGGAGAACCCCAAGATAGACTTTGAACCAGTAAATTTCATTCACCTTCAAAAATACATGCAGAATCTGTCTTTAAGGATGCACCCATACATCTCCATTTAATAATGTAAATTTTATAATGTGAATTTATTTTCCCCAGTGTATTTGCAACACAAAATATTTAGGGAATGCTGGCAGGAAGATGTCTGCCTGGACAAAGTTTGCAATAAGGACATAACAAAATAATAACAAAAGTTAGTTTTTACCCCCACATTTCTCCTACCGACAGGAGCCAGCCTCTGTGTTACCATGTTTGCGGCAGAATTCAAAGTCCATGTTTGCCAGGTTTGCACACCTCAGGGACAGAGGTGCTTAGCCAGGCATTGCCCCTCTCCACATCAGTTTGCATCAGCAAAGTGTGGGGATGTGTTTTTGACAGGTGTTGTTCCAGAAACAGCAGTCTGGGAGCCCTTTAGCCATTTTGTTTAATACTGTAAAATTAGTAAGGGCCCTCTGAATGCACAGAATACCCCACGTCACACAGACTTTTTACAAGAAAAAGCATAAAGATGCCTGCTTTTTTCCACATACAGTTTATGGTTCTGTTTTTTCCTTCATTGGTAACAATTGCCTCGTCATCAGTATTGCAAAAAGCTAATAGAGAGTTGAAACTTTGGCAGCATTTAAAGCCTTGGATATTTGAGTTTTTTATACCCATTTGTTGAATTTTGATCCAACAAAAGCTCAATAATTGGAGTAAACATATCAGAAAATAAGCAATATTTTTTTTTTTTTAAGTTTGTAAAATCAGAATTGCACAAAGGAAAAGAATGCCAATAAATTTGCTTGATATGGACCAAAACAGTCTAATTATTTGTAGTTTTCTTCATATGAAAATAAAGCCAACAGCCCCCTCCCAAAGAAACCCCAAAGGGTTATTCTGGGCAGATGACCCTTCACTGACATGACTTTTACTCTACAAGTGGAAGCAGCTGCCTCTAGAGTATTTGGATAAACCTTAGCAGACAAGACTGATGTGGAGAAGTCAGCTCAACAGTACTGTGATGTAACTGACAAGCAGTTCTGTTGGGTATTATATAATTAATATATAATACTTTAAATATTATATATTACTATTAAACAATCCAGCCATACTGGTTCACATTTTTTGTACACTTATCACACCATTTTTTAATACAAGGAGTGATGGAAGACTTTATTCAAGCAACAGATAGTCCACACCCTCCTTAAATATATATAAATGTATATATGCATGCATGTATCATTGTCCTGACTGTTCATGTCTTTCCTTGAAATATGTCTCCTTTTCCTTAATATAAGCTTAAGGAACACTGGCAGAGTTGACAAACTCAATACAGATAAATGCAGCTTATGCAGCTCTAGTTGCAGATTTTTTTTAGAGTTTGAAAACTTAGCATAGTCCAACTTGATATTTAACTAGGTGAAACTGCATACATTCAATTTACCAAACAACTGGAAGCAACCCCATGTTTGTCACTCCTTCCTCATTGTTGAGATCACTTCCTTGTTAATCTATAAAATTAATTTTCTGTTCTGAGGGCTGCAGTATGTTGCAATAATTTATTAAGGGTAGTAAAATTGTAGTTTACTACACTAGGGGAGTCCTTACAGTGAGCACAAGGTTTTGTATGTGATTCGCACAAAAAAGTGACAGAATTTGAAAGATAGGCTGCAATATTTTCATTATGGGTTTTGATTACATTACAAAATTTGTGAACCAGGAAAAATATGAGGATGATGGAAAAAATTAATCACCTCATCAGGAACCTAAAAGGAACTGTACTGGGTATATAAAAAGTTTGTCTGGCCTTGCCTTCAAGAAGGGCCAAAAGAGGTGGCCAGATATGATACTTCTCCCAGAAATTCTCACATTTACAACTCAAGAGCTTCCCTAACCAAGCACAGGGCATTCTTTGCTATTTGGTAATCTTCAGGGGACTTTTCTTTTGCAAAATCATATTGAACTTTGATAGTTCAGAGGAATTATCAGTGCAAGGAACTCTACTATAACATTGTAGGATTCAAGTAATAAAATGCCAGATTGCCCAGCTGAAAAAGCTGTCAGACTTGTGTTTCCTATTTGGTTTCCTTACAGTAGAAGCAAGAACAAGAACTATCAGGAAACAAAACATGGAACACTTCCAAACAGTTATGATTTCACCTACAGTGGTTTTAAGTCTGCAACAAACTCAACCCTCCCAATTCTATATTTCTGAAATGAACCTCATGAAGAAAAGAAAGACAGTTTAAAGTTTCTGTATTTAAACTGGTGACAGTTTAAATGCACCCTCTGTTGCAGTATAGGGCACCTGAAGATGTCCCTGCTTATAGGAGACAGAGGTTAGACTGTATGACCTTTAAAAGATGCTTCCAACCCAAGCCATCCTATGATTCCATGGCTTATAATGAGCTACTGAGAAAAAATAATCTCATGATCTCCTATGTCTCCTAAGTAGTGGTTTAGATTTGTCAATTTTGTTTTCCTGGTCAATGCACTAAATAAATGTTGTGGTTTTAAGGCAGTAACTAAAAAATTACTAGAAAACTTACTTATTTCTTGCTGTGAGATATGGATTAGAACAAGAGCAAAACAGGCTTAAAACTTAAAAGGAATAAAGAAAGTTTATTAACAAAACTACAAGAATAAGAACACCAGAATAAACCTCTAGAAAACTCTTTTATCCCCCACTACCCACTATTCCTTTGTTCACATGACAGCATAGAGACAAAAAACTTTGGAACTTTGGGGTTTGAAACAGTCTCAATTCCTGCTAGAGTCTTTTCATCAGCCTTTGTAGAGAAACAGAAGTCTTTTTCTGCTAATCTATGGAGTTTCTCACAAGAAAACTGTTTCTGTTATAGTTTTCCATTTCTCTGATGCCAGCTGCCCGGAAATCCTGCCATCAGATTTTCTCCTCCCATTTCACATCACTCTGAGGTGTGTATGGGTCAATGAGTCTAGGGATGTCATTTTTAAGGATGAGTTATTCAAAGGCAAAAATTTTTCTCATCTGTCTCTGTGAGCTTCTCTGGGAAACAGTTTTCTCATTGCCCTCAAGGCCTCAAATCTTTGCTTCACTCTGTTCTAGCACCTCACTGTATCACAATTACTCTCTCTTTTGCTCAAAATCCACACTTCGAACACTCCATTCCTCCCAATATACTCTGTCATGAATTAAAGGAGTTTTTCAAAACATTATTGTCCATCTCCATAACTTTAACAGAAAAATATTTCAGCTTATAAAGCATCTCCTTATTCTCTCTTCTCCATTTAAAACTTAACTCTTTTCTTCACTTTTTCATGTTGATTCTCTCTCTCTCTCTCTCTCTGTCTCTCTGGGAAAAAGGAGTAATCTGTATGTTTTATCCAGGTACTAAAAGAATTAAGGTCTTGGAAAAGTTGCAAGTGTTCATGGTGTCAGGTTTCAGTCCAGCAGCAGAAACTGAAAACTAAGCTAGGCTGGCCGGCTCTGCTTCTCCCCCCTCCGCCCTCTGCGGCCTTGTCCGGCCTGGAGCGGGGGGAGGAGGCCGAGACAGAGCCTTGTTACCTTGTCAGAAGCCGGAAACCAAAGAGAAAAAGAGAACTCTGGCTTTACATCTTAAGGTGGTGTTCACAAGTTGATCTCACTTTTCAATAGTCAAAACTGCTGTCAATTCTTAGAAATGACTGATAATTGGTCAAGAGAAAAGACTCCCATCAGTCACCAGCAGCTTCAACTTCCTTAGCTCTCAAAACTATCTTAAAGGTAAAGTCACCCCATGACACTACACCCAAACCTACTGCAACCTTAGCAAGCTGTTTTCTGCTGTCCACCGCACAGGACTGTGTATCCAGTCAGCCTGTGCATGCTTCTTCAGAAATGAGAACTGCAACACTTGCCACATTTGTGTGCCTGAAAGGACTGGAAAAGTGGTGATAGATACTAAATTTTAGAGCACAGGATGAAACTGCCTAAAAAAAAAAAAAAAAAAAAAAGAAAAAAGAAAAAAAAGAATACTATTTTTCAGTACGAAGTGCATCCTATCCATCAGCACCATTCATATACATGATACACCTCTTTTGGAAATCATGGGAAGAGGATGTCTGCCAGCCTATGCATTTGAGAGCACTAATGACAGCACTAAAAGCCATGTAGCCTCTTGGTAGTCCAAGACTGGGAGGATGAGCAGCTTTGAAGAAGTGGAAGCGACTGTGAATATGAACAAGATGAGCAGGAGCCTTGGACCATGACATGCTGTCACACTTTCAACAGCTCATCTAACAGCAAGTTGAAGATTGAGGTTGATTCAAATATTTTCAAATATGGCATTATACCTTCACTAATGAAGTGACAGTTGCCATGGTTACTTTCTTATCCCTGTGTAATGCCTATTGATTATGAATGGTTTGACACTGCCTACTACAACCTCTTTTACCAGGGTGGGAAGAAGCAATGGAAAACCTTCTATACAATTTCAACAACTGCTCATGGAGCATAGTGAAAAATTCTTGAAAAATGCCTTTCTATTATAAAGGGTTTTTTTTTATTTAAACTTAGGAAAAGTTAGGAAGAGCAATGGACAAGCACTTCGAAAATCTACATTCTGAATTAATCAAAAACTCACTTAAAGGCAACAAAGCAGAAGTATAGGCCCTATGAAATTCCTTCCTTCCTTCCTTCCTTCCTTCCTTCCTTCCTTCCTTCCTTCCTTCCTTCCTTCCTTCCTTCCCTCCTTCCCTCCTTCCCTCCTTCCCTTCCTTCCTTCCTTCCTTCCTTCCTTCCTTCCTTCCTTCCTTCCTTCCTTCCTTCCTTCCTTCCTTCCTTCCTTCCTTCCTTCCTTCCTTCCGCCACTTCCTTCCGCCACTTCCTTCCGCCACTTCCTTCCGCCACTTCCTTCCTTCCTTCCTTCCTTCCTTCCTTCCTTCCTTCCTTCCTTCCTTCCTTCCTTCCTTCCTTCCTTCCTTCCTTCCTTCCTTCCTTCCTTCCTTCCTTCCTTCCTTCCTTCCTTCCTTCCTTCCTTCCTTCCGCCCTTCCTTCCGCCCTTCCTTCCTTCCGCCCTTCCTTCCTTCCTTCCGCCCTTCCTTCCTTCCTTCCTTCCGCCCTTCCTTCCTTCCGCCCTTCCTTCCTTCCTTCCTTCCGCCACTTCCTTCCTTCCTTCCTTCCGCCACTTCCTTCCTTCCTTCCTTCCGCCACTTCCTTCCTTCCGCCACTTCCTTCCTTCCGCCACTTCCTTCCTTCCTTCCGCCACTTCCTTCCGCCACTTCCTTCCTTCCTTCCTTCCTTCCGCCACTTCCTTCCTTCCTTCCTTCCTTCCTTCCTTCCTTCCTTCCTTCCTTCCTTCCTTCCTTCCTTCCTTCCTTCCTTCCTTCCTTCCTTCCTTCCTTCCTTCCTTCCTTCCTTCCTTCCTTCCTTCCTTCCTTCCTTCCTTCCGCCACTTCCTTCCTTCCTTCCTTCCTTCCTTCCTTCCTTCCTTCCTTCCTTCCGCCACTTCCTTCCTTCCGCCACTTCCTTCCTTCCTTCCTTCCTTCCTTCCTTCCTTCCTTCCTTCCT
Source organism: Poecile atricapillus (assembly GCF_030490865.1). Taxonomy (NCBI): domain Eukaryota; kingdom Metazoa; phylum Chordata; class Aves; order Passeriformes; family Paridae; genus Poecile; species Poecile atricapillus. Next base: position 82,055,296 of record NC_081289.1, on the reverse strand, counting down.
TCCTTCCTTCCTTCCTTCCTTCCTTCCTTCCTTCCTTCCTTCCTTCCTTCCTTCCTTCCTTCCTTCCTTCCTTCCTTCCTTCCTTCCTTCCTTCCTTCCTTCCTTCCTTCCTTCCGCCACTTCCTTCCGCCACTTCCTTCCGCCACTTCCTTCCTTCCTTCCTTCCTTCCTTCCGCCACTTCCTTCCTTCCTTCCTTCCTTCCTTCCTTCCTTCCTTCCTTCCTTCCTTCCTTCCTTCCTTCCTTCCTTCCTTCCTTCCTTCCTTCCTTCCTTCCTTCCTTCCTTCCTTCCTTCCTTCCTTCCTTCCTTCCTTCCGCCACTTCCTTCCTTCCTTCCTTCCTTCCGCCACTTCCTTCCTTCCTTCCTTCCTTCCGCCACTTCCTTCCTTCCTTCCTTCCTTCCTTCCGCCACTTCCTTCCTTCCTTCCTTCCTTCCTTCCTTCCTTCCTTCCTTCCTTCCTTCCTTCCTTCCTTCCTTCCTTCCTTCCTTCCTTCCTTCCTTCCTTCCTTCCTTCCTTCCTTCCTTCCTTCCTTCCTTCCTTCCTTCCTTCCTTCCTTCCTTCCTTCCGCCACTTCCTTCCGCCACTTCCTTCCTTCCTTCCTTCCTTCCTTCCTTCCTTCCTTCCTTCCTTCCTTCCTTCCTTCCTTCCTTCCTTCCTTCCTTCCTTCCTTCCTTCCTTCCTTCCTTCCTTCCTTCCTTCCTTCCTTCCTTCCTTCCTTCCTTCCTTCCTTCCTTCCTTCCTTCCTTCCTTCCTTCCTTCCGCCACTTCCTTCCGCCACTTCCTTCCTTCCTTCCGCCACTTCCTTCCTTCCTTCCTTCCGCCACTTCCTTCCTTCCTTCCGCCACTTCCTTCCTTCCTTCCTTCCGCCACTTCCTTCCGCCACTTCCTTCCTTCCTTCCTTCCTTCCTTCCTTCCTTCCTTCCTTCCTTCCTTCCTTCCTTCCTTCCTTCCTTCCTTCCTTCCTTCCTTCCTTCCTTCCTTCCTTCCTTCCTTCCTTCCTTCCTTCCTTCCTTCCTTCCTTCCTTCCTTCCTTCCTTCCTTCCGCCACTTCCTTCCTTCCTTCCGCCACTTCCTTCCTTCCTTCCTTCCTTCCTTCCTTCCTTCCTTCCTTCCTTCCTTCCTTCCTTCCTTCCTTCCTTCCTTCCTTCCTTCCTTCCTTCCTTCCTTCCTTCCTTCCTTCCTTCCTTCCTTCCTTCCTTCCTTCCTTCCGCCACTTCCTTCCGCCACTTCCTTCCTTCCGCCACTTCCTTCCTTCCGCCACTTCCTTCCTTCCGCCACTTCCTTCCTTCCGCCACTTCCTTCCGCCACTTCCTTCCTTCCTTCCTTCCTTCCTTCCTTCCTTCCTTCCTTCCTTCCTTCCTTCCTTCCTTCCTTCCTTCCTTCCTTCCTTCCTTCCTTCCTTCCTTCCTTCCTTCCTTCCTTCCTTCCTTCCTTCCTTCCTTCCTTCCTTCCTTCCTTCCTTCCTTCCTTCCTTCCTTCCGCCACTTCCTTCCTTCCTTCCTTCCTTCCTTCCTTCCTTCCTTCCTTCCTTCCTTCCTTCCTTCCTTCCTTCCTTCCTTCCTTCCTTCCTTCCTTCCTTCCTTCCTTCCTTCCTTCCTTCCTTCCTTCCTTCCTTCCTTCCTTCCTTCCTTCCTTCCTTCCTTCCTTCCTTCCTTCCTTCCTTCCTTCCTTCCTTCCTTCCTTCCGCCACTTCCTTCCTTCCTTCCGCCACTTCCTTCCTTCCTTCCTTCCTTCCTTCCTTCCTTCCTTCCTTCCTTCCTTCCTTCCTTCCTTCCTTCCTTCCTTCCTTCCTTCCTTCCTTCCTTCCTTCCTTCCTTCCTTCCTTCCTTCCTTCCTTCCTTCCTTCCTTCCTTCCTTCCTTCCTTCCTTCCTTCCTTCCTTCCTTCCTTCCTTCCTTCCTTCCTTCCTTCCGCCACTTCCTTCCGCCACTTCCTTCCGCCACTTCCTTCCTTCCTTCCGCCACTTCCTTCCTTCCTTCCGCCACTTCCTTCCTTCCGCCACTTCCTTCCTTCCGCCACTTCCTTCCTTCCTTCCGCCACTTCCTTCCTTCCTTCCGCCACTTCCTTCCTTCCTTCCTTCCTTCCTCCCTCCCTCCCTCCTTCCCTCCCTCCCTCCCCCCCTCCCTCCCCCCCTCTTCCCCCTCCCTTCCTCTTTTGCCTGCCTGCCTTCCCTGATACTAGAGATGACAAGTCTGAGCAATGAAAAATGTAAAATCAAATAGAAATTAAGAAAACTGGAAATTATTACATAATTTTAATGCTTTGAAGTATATTGCCGAATGTGGCTTTGCAGAAAATATCTATATGATTTAACTGGAAAATAAAGGATGAACTATGTTTTCATAATGTATCAGAATGTCTGTATTCTCACCACTGCGTTGGTCCATATTATTCCTTTTTCATTCTTTTTTTCCTATTTTTTTTAATAAGTAAGAAATTCCCTAAAATAAGCAATTGAATAATAAAGCTTTAATTATCTTCTGAGTTTACCTATAAATATTTACTATGTGTCTTCTCCTTAGGCAGTTAAGCTGCAAATGATAATGCAACTTTAATTACTTTTAGCACTTCTTAGCTAAACATGAAGATCTACTGCAAAACCTGAAAGATCTTTATAAACATTTTTTCCCAGATGACTGGAGAAAGTCTGCTGCTTCACATAATTTCAACAATTTTTATGAGACCTAAATTAGTAAAATATTTACAGGCTATTGCTTAAGAAGTCATCATTTAAACTTAGCAATGTAAATATAAAAATGCCACAAAAACATTTATTTTTCAAATAAGGTTGAATAACAGTGTTCCAAATCCTGCTGGCCCTGTTTTCAATTGATTTTGACAGCTGCAGTAAAAAAAACCAAAAAACCAGAACAACAACCACAACAAAAACACCAAAAAAAAAAAAAAAAAAAAAAAAAAAAAAAAAAAAAAAGAGAGTTTGGTAGCAAGATTTTGTGGCCAAAATGAAAAATAACAAACCAAACAAAACAGATTTCTCTCATGAGGTTCAAAGAAGAAAATACTACCACCAAGAACATGGAATCAATGAAACATAACAAAACCACTGATTCCTGACTGGAAAGGTTAGATGTGCAGAATTTAACAGGATCAGATACTGAAGACCAGAAAGCTGGTAGCTCCACATCCATGAGATCGAAATGGAAAAAAAATGTTTGTTTATTGGCAGTTTGTAGAAAAAGGAAGTAAAAAACACATCAAAATATATTTTTTTGTTGATTTATATTTTTTGATCTGTTGATCCTTGTGGCAAGGAAAATTTTGAAATTAAAGGATACTTTCTACAAGAAAAGCACATGTCCCATCAAGCATAACAAATACATCACTGCTTCAAAATCATAGAAGACTACCCTCTCTAACCTTTGCACTAAATCTCAGGGTTTTGACAAACTTTCACATACATATTTAAGATACCTTGTGTTATAATAAAATGAAAAAAGGGGCATTTTATCATAGCTTAGGCTATTAATGTTATGCAGGGAACACGGCAAATCCCAGAAAAGTCCCAAAATTAAAAGAATAAAGAAAAATATGAGCCTACTTACTTCCACATAAGAAAATTATTTAGAGGCACAGTTGTAAAATATTGAATGAGTGCTACATTGGAAACTGTGCAGTCACAACTCACATATGGGAGTTTGCTTCTGCAAATTTCTTCAAAGGAAAACAGCTAATTTGGACATGTGCAGCACAGTGCAAGCAATCTAAATTATACAAGTGAAGATGCACTTGTTATTACCTTATTCAGATCTTAATTTTTTATTTCGGTTTTTAATTATGCTCGTGCATTTTGTCCTAATAGTATTTGTAAAAAATCTTGAAGGCAAGGACTTATTTTTCTCCTAATTACAAAAAAGAAAAGCTACTGAAGCACTATTAAGACTAGCATATTATATCCATTGTGTGTGATGAATATTGTGAATACTGTCCATAACTCTTAGTTCAGAAGTAGCCAACATCTGGTTCTTGATTTCTAGATGCATGTTGCCATTTCACGATGAAAGCATTCCTCCAATTTCTTTGATTCTCTTGGATACATAATATTTGTCTTATGATTAGAGATAAAGACTTTAGCATCTATCTTACAGGTAAGGGAAGACATGCAACTACATGTTTAGATATATATTCTCACTTGGAATCAAAACCCTGTCCTCAGCATCATTTCCTGAGCACAGAAGCATGTTTGGAATGTCCTGCACTTGCATTTTGTGGGTTTATTTGTTTCTTGAGAACATCAGATAGTAGTAGGTGTAGGCAGACTATTCAGCATGTTCTGTTGTGACTAGGAATTGCATACTTCTAACATAATTAATATTTTTGGAGACTGGAACTAGGTGATCTTTAAGGTCTCTTCTAAGCCAAACCATTCTATGATTCCATATTAAAGAAATTTATATGAAGGAAGATGAAAATAGGTAGTTAAAATTTTATAACTAAATATCCAAGGCATTCTTCATGAAGTTCTATTTTGGTAACATGAAGTTTTAATCTTTATATTAATTCTGGCACTTTTACAATTATGATATCTGATTCAGGTAAGTTGTACTGCATACTGCACGAAAATTATGCCAGCTCAAGATTCATTCAATAAATGAAGCTCATCTCTTTACAATTATCTGGGGAAAAAAATCAAGTTGTTCTGTTACATTTTTAAAACTGTTTGTGAAATTATGAAAGGTTAGCAGACAAAATAAAACCATTTATATTACTATTAATAAAACCATTTCTGTTACTATTCATTTTGTGTATTTTCATATTAGGACCAGTCACGAGTGGGTTTTCACAGGGCTCCATCCACAGCCCTGTGCTCTTCAATATCCTCATAAATGACTTGGACACAGGACTGGAAGAGATACTGAGTTAGTTCACAGATGATACAAAGTGGGAGGAGCTGTTGACTCCCTCAGAGGCAGGGAGGCCCTGCAGAGAGACTTCAGCAAATTACAGCACTGAGCAATCCCCAACCATATGAAGTTCAACAAGGGAAAGTGCCAGATTCTGCACCTGGGATGGGGCAACCCTGCACGTATGGACAGTCTGGGGAATGAGATGCTGGAAAGCAGCTCCATGGAAAGGGACCTGGGGGGTCCTGGTCAGTGGCAAGTTGAACATGAGCCAGCAGTGCCCTGGCAGTCAGGAGGGCCAGTTGTGTCCTAGGATGAAAACTTGAATATTAATTAACCCAAAGTCTGTTTATCCAATGAATGCTTCTGACTTGGCTCCTGTCAAGGCTAAATTTTGAGAAGGTAGTTTCTATATATAGGAGGACAGCCAGCCAACAGAACATGTTTGCTGAAAGGCTGGCAAACAGAACAAGTACAGAGTGAAGATTCTTTTTAAGGAAATTCAATGCCTATCTCTGAATGATTACACTAGAGGTAGAGTAAAGTACCTCTTAGCTTTCATAGTTTTTTCAACCTTTCACACTTCTCTAACCAACATTCACTTTTGAGAAGGAAGAACTGACTACTCTAAGAGATAACTAATTCCTGACTCTCCCACTGCCCTTTCTTGAGCCTTCTACTGTTGAGGAAAATTCCCTTAGCTAAGTAAACTATAACAATCACCATGCAAAGCAACATGACCAGTAACAGAGCAATTCTGGAACAGTAAAAAAGGGCATGAGAGAGCAAACTTACATATTTAGGGCTCCAGACAGGGTAATGAGAAGTGTGCATATTGCTCAAATTAAATTTGGCAAGACCTATTTACTTATGTTTATGCTACACTAAAACCTTGTTTTAATCATATTCTTTTACAGTGATGACCTAGTCACAATTAAAGAGTATAAATACTTTCTGAGAAGATCACAGACCACACTGCCAAAGGAATTGACACCAATTACTAAAAGCAGATTTTTGCTGGGCTAGCTGTCTTTCAGCTATGGTATTTTTCTGAAACTATCAGAATAGGGTATGAGAGATGAGAATTTACTTAAGGGTACCCAGGACAAATCCAGAGGACTAGGAAGAATATATGTATGGCAGAAAAGAAGGTACAATTAAAAATGGGCATCTGTGTATAATGACAAGTAAAAAACCCTCCAATTATACACTACAGTTTTCCAAGAAAATATTTATCTGCAAACAGATTGTCTTTGCAGCTACCAAATGTTTTCTTTTAGTCATGTATGGTAAAACTCAACGTTGTTATTCTGCTCTTGGGAAAGAAAAAATACACAGGAGTCTCCTTTAGTGTGGGTAGCAACAAACTCTGCTCCTAGGACAGAAAAAAATAGTAAAACTTGCTACAACCTAAGTTTAGCAAGATGTTTCACAGAATTTACAGAATTTGTTCTAATAGCTGTTGTAGAATAATATGGTGGCCTTCTATAATGGAGTGACTATTAGAAAAAAAGGGAAGAGCAACTGATGTCATCTATCTTGAATTCTCCAAGGCCTTTGGCATAGATAAACTGTTGCTTGGTGGCTACACCTTCCCTCTGGTTTTGGATGAGAGAAACCCTGACATATTAATTGCCAGAAGAAAACAGAAAAAATGATGTATGTATGTCTGTGCAACTTAAGGAGGCAACATTGCCAAAAGACCTTCCTAAAACATAGCGTCTTGTAAGCCAGAATTTGGTGCAGGTATAATTCAAGACCTCCTCCATGTTTCAAAAGTAAGATATCATCATGAAACTGATTGCAGACAAATTTACTAATGTGAAAAATATTGTTTCCCAGAGCAGCCACTTTCGTGGTTACAGTAACAGAAGCAGCTCCCAGGAATTTTGTATGAAGATAGTCAGTTGAGTTAGCATCAAGATTCAAGATTTATGTGATACTAGGCCTTACCACTGCAAACTGCCTTTGACTGCATCTTATAAGCACAATATACCCAGAAGACATTAACAACTGTGTAAATATACTACCACCACCTTTAATTTCAGAAGACAAATATTCAGTCAAAGAAGTCAGAGACCTTTAGTCAAGTTATGTGTTGCGTAATTATAGGCAATGTTACAAACTGAAGAAATCACCATATTTTCTCTCTAGAACCTTAAATCATAAACATAGCTGTATGGAGACGCCTTATACAATTACAGCCACCATAAACTGCAGGTGACAGCCCTTTTTACTCTCTAAAGCAGCTTCTTTCCAACCTGATCTCACCCTCACTGTACAGGATATTTCATATACATTATAAATAAGTTAACAGAAAGAAGGAGCCATCTCTGTGCATTTATATGAGAGAAAAATTAAAGAGTGCAACTAAGGTCTTGAATATCATCAGACCTTATCTAAATTCATACAGATCTTAGTGAAGCTAACATTGTTTCATTAAAAAGGACAGAAATATTTGCAGAAATTTCCAGATTATAAATACTTAATATTTATTATAATTTTCTCAAGAAAGGAATATATCTCTATAACACAAATATCAAGAAATGATTTGCACTAGGTTATAAAACTCATTTTCTTTTTACAAAATACTGTGAAGCCAAGACAAATATTCTAAGCTTCCCACAGAGTATCCTATTATTATTACAGTATTGGTCTAAACTGCTGCAGCTTTATTTTGGGAACATTGTTGTAGTTGAAATTGTTCTGACAGAGGAGGCCGACTGAAACTTCCTGTTTTGCACAAGACAGATCTTTTCTTTCAAGCACGTTTCAGTTGTAAGTAGCATAGGAAATATCAAAACAGAGTCATTAACTCCAAATTGTCCAGCACACAGAGCACCCTGTGCAGGCTTTACAGCCACCAAATACACTGCAAAACACAGGGACCAAAGCTGTGCTCATCACCAGGGGTTCAGCAGAGGGTACAGCCTGCGTCCACAGGTGATCATTCTCTGCAAGCAGGCAATCATTGCACCTGAGCAGTCCCAGCCCTCCCTGGGACCGAATGTTCAGTACCCCCAGCCAAAATCCAGCATGGGGACACAGTGCTCCAACAGTGCTTAGTCACAAAGCCAGTGATATTAATTTCTTTTTCTAAGTTTTACATACTTTTATCCCCCTCAGACTGTTAAGCATCTGCAAAGCTTTGATCATCAAAGTACTTTCACAGACTTCAAAAGGAAACTATCAGGCTTAATCTTCAACTAAGTGTGTCGGTATCTACTGAACCATGGTTTCAGGTGGGGTTCTCTGAACTGGCAAGAAGAGTCCATACCATTCAAAAGTACAGCTTGTTTGCATAGGGGTACCCAGCAAATCATACCTGCTGCATTTGTTCTTCCTCTGAAAATATCATCATATGCCTTCCATTGAGGAGTCACCTGGTAGGCATGGATGAACACCACAAAAACCACCACCAGGCACATTAATGGCACCAGAGCAGCAGTAAAGAGAGCAGCATAGGCATTTGGAATGAAACACCTGATGGAAAAAAAAAAGGAAAAATATGCTGTTAATAAGCATAAGAGACACCTTGAAAGGCTGTAATTAGAATACAGATAGAAAATATTGTCATAAACAAATATTTTTGAAAAAGGATATGCTTTGCAAACCACAAATTCTTTAACTCTGTTCCCAGAGTAACCTTGATAGGTTCCTTTGTGCTCTGTTGGTTCTTACCCCATCATCATATCTTAAGGAGAGCTTTGCTCTTACAGTATGCATGTTATATTTAGCCTAATCAATATTGGAAAAAATTTAAACTTGCAATGAAAAAAATTATATTCTAACAAACTATATGCTGCTATATTAATTTAAAATGATCATTCTCAGTCACCAATTTCTAAGAGGACATAATGCAATTTTTTGCACTTAGTTCCTGAAAGCACAAATTAAATTTTGAAAAATATATTTTTTATATAAATGACTGTGTCCTAAAGACAACATAAGTATTCCTTCTCATGTTGTTGGAAATAACATGTCATTTGCTTAGAGAAGCCAAATGTGCACTCCTTCCTCCTTCCCCCCCCCCCCCCCTTGTTTAATCTCTCCTTGCCCTTTTAATTTATTTAAGTTATAATTATTTTTAAAGATGTGTCCGGAACATGAATTATCCCTGAAAGAGCCAAATTATACATATATGATGATGACTTGAAGAAAATGGAGATGATAGTTATAGAGATCTTTCAGGGGTATGAGAGACCAGGGTTTTCTGTGCTCTCCCTGGAGACCAGTATGTGCTTTACAGACACTGACCTACCCTTGAGATGACGCACAAGAGAGCAGCCCAAGAGACGGCGTGGGAGTCAGCATGTCTAGAGATTATGTGGTCACTGCTATCCCTATTAAGAGGGTGTAACTTACCCAGCCATTCTGTTTCTCAGGTCAGCCCATCTAAGCTTAGCATAGATGCTGATGTATGCTGATGTATGATCTATGTCTTGTAGGTACAAGTTTCACTAACATACCTGGTTGGATAAACCTGGGTTTGCTTAGGTGTACTTTCATACACTGCCAGAAAGTCAAGACTGTATCCCATGTTGTCTCTTTCAGAACAGCATACTAAGTGAATCCCAAAAAATAATGTCCAGCTCTTTCACAGCTCTCTGCAGAATGCAGAGGCTCAATCAGACACCAAGCTTAGATATCATCTGATAACATAACTGAACAAGTAAGCATCAGGGAAGTAGGAACTCCGCAATGCAATTCAGAGTGTTTGTTCCTTTCCTCAGAGAAGAGATACTTCAGTCTTTACTCATCTTGAGGGCCTTCACTGGACTTTGTACTGTCTGTCCATGTCCCTTTTGTACTGAGAAGGCCAGAACTGGACCCAGTACTCCAGGTGTGACTTCATGAGTGCTGAGCAGAGGGCAAGGATCACCTCCCCTTGACCTGCTCTCAACACGGTTGATATGGGATGCAACAGCCTGCACATTTCATCTTTCTAATTTTTACTGTTTCTTAGGTATGAAAATTATTTTTGTTTCACAAATGCATTCTTGAGGTGGCACAATTAGCACTAAGAAATGATATCATATTACCACAACCTATGCTGATTTTAATGATTATACTGAAGGCAAGAATCTTAGCACAAGAATAGTCTCCTATAAAATCATATTTATGTTCTGAAATCTGTACATTTTTCATCTTGATGCATTTTTGTATTTCAAAGATAATATATATGCTAAAAAACTATCAGAGTTTCTCAAAACTTTATTGTGAACACTGCTTTATACTCAGTTAACAAAAGCTGTATAAAAATGAAAACCTACAGAGATGGATCACTTTTACGAATACCCTTAGGTACTTGCTCTAAAAAATACACTTTAAAGTTATGTAAAGAAATACACAAATCCATATTAATCTTCACATCTTACTTTGGATTTTTTTCTTGAAGCAATGGTGTGCAAGTTACTGATAACCACATCATCCTGTAAGATTTATTAATATATAGTAATGTGATTATATATGTTGACAGATATATTTTATTATGGAAATCATATGGGATAAAATTACAGGGACCAACTGCAATTATTTCCTGCAGTATAGCCTTCCAGCAAGTTCCTTTTTTCTTTTTATTTTTTTAAAGACCCTATATTTTTGTAAGCTTTTTGTTTTGTTTGTTTTGATTTTGTGTGATAGCAAAAATACCAACTAACCAACCAACCAACCAACCAACCAAAAAACATCTATCCATTGATATACTGATTTCTGCAAGAGACACAAATAAACCAAACCAAACCAAACCAAACCAAACCAAACCAAACCAACAAACCAAACAAACAATAAAATACACCAAAACCCAAAATTGTTAGCTTCTTCAGAGGTTCTCTGTAATTTTATTGCAAAGATTCTGTGACTTCCTAGTAACACTGCCAATTATCAAAGTGTATTTTTTTTCTCTCACACTTTTGAGAATTTTTGCTCACAGCTTAGGTCTTTCTAGCATTGAAATGACAGCTGTTTAGCTTTTGTCCCAAGCTGCCATGAGTCTTGCCCTTCTTGACTATTATCTGACTGGAGGATCCAGCTTTTGTTCTGTGCTGACTGCTTTGCTTTGACCATTGACTTTGTTGATGTCTAATTTTGTTCTGATTGCTATAAATTTCTCTGTTTACTTTGTGTGAGGAGTTGAAGAATGCAATTGCATGTTTCAAAACACTATCCCCATGAGAAAAGTCATCACAACAGGAACTTGAGATAAGCACCTTTTTATGGAAAGCTGATAACAGAAACTGATGGAACATTTAACTAGCCACCATAATTGCTTGTATTTTCAGTATATCAATTACTGTGATTTTTTTGTGTTTTCATTGGCAGGAACTTTTTGGGAAACCAAATATTAGTAAGATTATATAAGAAAAAACACTTAATGTATTGTTAGTTTGATTTTTGCTGCGTTTTTTTTACTGAAAAAATAAATGGTGTGGGAAAAGCTTTTATTTTTATCTTATGGATGTATTCTTTTATTTCAACCAATTGAGAATTAGAAAATTCAACCAAATATAGCATGGGAGTTGGTACAAGAGTTTATGCATATTGGAATCATGCATAATTTTCTGAGTTCTGCCCCAGAAGCTTTTTTTACCATGACGTGGCAAAATTTTTCAAAAACATCAGAAATATTAATAATAATAACCTAAATGATCTTAAAAAAAACAAAAGAAAATATTACATGGGAAATTATCGAGTCCCTCTTCAGGGACAATTAGAATGATGGGCAGCCATGGACTGAAAATGGGTCATGAATAAAGTCCAGAAAAGCCTTTTACCAGCTGTCAAGACCTGTGACTGTTTTTGAAAATACTTATATTCACACATTAATATGCCAGATCTACTGTTAAGTTTCCTAGCATGTGTCCTAAGAGAATGTTTTAACCTCACTTCACTTCTTTTATCTGTTTCAATCAATGCAGTAACTATAGTACACTGTGGACCACACAAGATTCCAATTCGTGGATGCAATTTCCTTTAGCAAATTGCGAAGGAATGTAATGAGAGCCCTTTGGCCACTGAAAAGAAAATGAAGAAATAACAACAGTAAACGAAAAAAAAAAAAAAGAGAGATACGTGGGTGCGGAGGAGCCTGCCGAGCCGGAGATCCTGGCTCTCCCCTAGAGACAAGATACTTCTCTGTAAGAGAGACACAATGTATCGCTCCCAGGGGTCTTTGAGTTAGTTATCTTAAACTGTTGTGCCTAATTGGTGTTCCCCCCTGCTGTCCCACCCCGATACAGGTATCTCAGGCTTCCCCCCGCCCCTCTCCTCTCCTCTCAATATCCCGGGTTTTCCCCTGTTCGGTGGATTCGCTGTTGCTAGCTCCCTTCGCCGAAGCTCTGCCTGAATAAAAGTTTGTGCTTAGCAGAACGCTGGACCAGCTTTCTTGTCCCTGCTTCCTGTGTCGCCTGCCCGCCGCCGCTGAGCTGAGCTGAAATCACTCGACTGCTGCTGAGCTGAGCTAAAATCACTCGACTGCTCGAAGCTGCTCATGCGCTTCAGCCCACCCCTTTTCTGGGCTGCCTCTAGAGAAGTCGCGGTGCTCCGGGCTTTCCATCACCGCGGCAGAGAGAAACTAAATCTGAAAGGGAATTAACTTCACTTATGACCCCACCAATAGTAGCCACAGCTTTTGTTTTGTGTCAAAATTAAATCACAACAGAGCTTTAATCTATCCTCTGGATAACTGAGTATGTTTGTCTGAAAGCCTTTTTATATAAGAACCTTTTTTATATGAGAACTTTTTTGTATTTTGTGTGAGAACTGTGTGTGCTAAAACTTGTTTTCTCATGGTGTGTAGAATTATCCAGTGGGACAAGAATGCAGGTCCCTTCCAAGTCAGAATATTCTGTAATTCTGTCATTACTTACAAAATTCCTCCAACTATATGTTGATGTGGTTGAGAAAGAAGTCTATTTTGAAGCCTTAAAGTACGTGAAGATGCACCCTCAACAAACCCACACACGCTTGTTCCAGTGTGCAAAGGTAATAAATTGTGCTGCAAGACATGGTCATCCCCTGGAGTCTTGGCTGACTGAGAAAATACACATTGTAACACTAGACGTGTATTTGTTTGGGATACCCCTGCATGGAATTTAAAAATCAGCACTTGCTGTGTAATTCTGCAGCTAATTTCAAGCCCCAAATATATTTCATAGACACCTGAACTTGAAAGACGAGCCACTATAGTGCATCACTTGGATTAGTTTAGGGATATTCTGATGAAAAGTGATGAAGCCTAACTCCTCATGCTGCTCTAAGGTGCAGGATAGTGGTCCCATCCATTTGCCCAAACTTTGTCTTTCACTGTTCATCAGCAGGAAGGACATAACAGGAACTTAGTTCTTCAGAACAAAGCTGAGAATGGATCAGTAATACATATGCCCAGATATGGTGCCCGAAAGACACGTTTCAGGTTTAAGGTAATTTTGGTGCCCACAGCACCAGTAGGTCCTCGGAAATAATATGTGGCCGGCACATGCCTTCAGTAATGGACCAGATATGAATAGAGATTTTAACTGCTGTTAAAAAGCAGTTCTAACAAGTGTCAAAAATGGCTTTACAAAGTCAGTTTGTATCAGATATGTTCTGTTAAAGGAACAAGGGGTACATAAAATATTAAATCTTACTGAAATAGTGCATTCATTATTACCACTCACAATGCAATGTCATCAATTGAAAAAGCCTGAGACAAAGTGAAAGAAATGGCTAATCAGACATCAGAACTTTTCCAATCGCTCTAAGACTGGCTTCAGGAAATTAGCCCCAATACCCAGTTAAAGTTCATATTCTAATCTTTTGGAGCTGTGGCTACAGACAATTGAGTTGATGATTGCGACTGGATTTGTATATTTAATTATTGGAATAGCTGTTGTATATTTTATGATTACTGGCATTATTACTTCTGTTGTTTCTTTCTTTTCTCCTTTGTCTTTTTTATGTATGCATCACCCCCATGGATAACCCATGAACTGAGGAAAAGTCCCTGGAAGACAGTATTTGAGTCATGGGATGGCATGAAGGCTTAAAGAATGCAGTCACCTATCTCAAGATAATGTCCCCATAATATAAGCCACCATAATGGAATTTGAGATAAGCACAAATAGAAAACAGAAAGACATTAACTCTAGGCCTAATGGGCCTAAGGTGAAGATTTGGAATTAATACACCAGGCAAAATTCTGATGTGCAGACTGTGGGGACTTAAGGCTTATCTGGACAAAAAATGCACACAGTGAAAACTGTGAGAAAGGATGCACATGTCAGCCAAATTTGTGGAAACTGCACCTATGCCCCATGGATTCCCTGGACTTGGGCTGCATAAAAGTCGTACCTCCAGGTGAGCAGCAGGGAGACCACCACCACAGAAGACCAGGATGCAGAAGGACCAGCGGGATGCTGCAGGAATCCATGTGGTGAACATATCTTTTTATCTTATGCTTAATCTCTCACACTATTTCTTCCCTCCCTATCCCCAACCCCCTACCTTCCTGGTCATTTGTTTGGTTTTTTTTTTTTTTCTCTCTACCTCACATTTACTGTTAAATTAAATCTGTACTACTGACTTCAGTGTATGGTCTCATTTACTCCTTAATTTGGGCAGAAGCATCTCTCATAATCAGATCACAATACACTGACAGTAAGATATTCCCACTGGTTGTTTCTCCTTCTACTCCTATCTAAACTCATTAAATTTCATCATCTTCAAGACTTCCCCTTGAATTCTCCCAGTCTCCTATTTCATGCATGATGTCACTTTAAACAGTATTTTATTTCCATCTCAAATTTTTCTAACGTAACAGAACAGAACATAAAGCACATTTTCAAAAGCTCTGTGTATGTCTGTAGATGTGAAAGGTCTGTTCTACGAAAGAGGCTAAAAATAAATTTAGAAATAATTGTCTTTAGTATGCTTCTCCTCCAATGTATAATTCCATACTAGTATGTAAAGATTTGTTACTCATTTTACAACTGGAAAAAAACCCACAATATTGAAACTAATCAACTCTTTTTCTTTCAGTATGAATCAATAAGACATTTAATTTACATATTTTTTTCAGGCCTAGAATGATGCCTAGAAATAGCTTTAATACATACAATAATTTTCTCATTGATGACTACTGCAGATGTTCATTTAATTGAAATTGATACTTTCAAATACAACAAACATGGAAAGATTAGGGGAAATTAAGAGATCAAAAAAATTAAATTTCTTTTTCTTTGGAAAGAAGATGTAACTTCAGAAAATCATATACATTTAAATATATACACTGATAAAAATTCCCTCACTTATTGTCCAGAGAATAATTTTTACCTTGATTTTCCTTTTTTTTCCCACCTCAAATCTATTGAAGCAGATTCTTCTCAAGGAGGTGAAGCATGTTATCTGACACTTCAATTGTTTTTTGTAAAGTCTCCTGTGATCTCTTAAAACATCACACTTCCTAAAATCTGAAGAAGTATTTCAGCTACATATGATATGGAAGACCATTTTTTTTTTTCCTCTAATACTTTTAAAGGAAACGCAAGAAACAACTGACAGCAAGTATACTAGAACTACTGTTAGCACAATTACATAATTAAATTATAGAATTTAATAAAATTAAAGTAATAATTAATAGAGGAAAACAGAAATAAATAACAAGCAACATTGTGAAGGAAATAACAACTGTTAAAAAATGGAAGGACTGACATTCTTTGTTGCCTTCTGAGCAACAAAGTGTTAAAATGGTAAAATTTTGAAATTGCTCAGTGGGGCAAAAACAGTTTCATTGCATTATTGCATTGTCTTGGATTCCAAGGACAATCTTTTTCAATTGTATCTAAAAGCTATAAAAGACTAAATTTGACAAAAAATTGCAAGTGTCCTTATCTATCAAACATCTGGTGTTCTGAGACACTGAGCTTTACAGTAAAACGTCTTGCAGCAAACGAGAAAAATATACATTTATTCTAAAATGGCACTCAGGAAAACAATGACTTTAACAACTGTTTGAAACCAAGTCAGTGGTAGACAAACCTTCCAAGGAGATAAACATATTGGCTCTTCCAGTGTCAAAGCCTATTCAACCTGATGAATTAACCTGATCAGATTATGGAGTTCCACTGTTCTTTCTTTTATGTTGCAACAGCTACCCGTTTCCATAAATACATTAAACAACAATATAACAACAGATTCACAGGAACCCACAATGGTTTGTATTGGAAGGCATCTTAAAGTTCATCTTGTTCCAACTGTGCTGCCATGGGCAGGGACACCTTCCACTGGACCAGGTTGCTCCAAGCCCCATCCAGCCTGGTTTTGAACATTTCCTGAGGTGGAGCATCCACAGCTACTCTGTGCAACCTGTTCCAGTCCCTTAACATCCTCACAGGAAATATTTTCTTCCTAATAACTATTCTAATTCTCTCTTATTTTTCCAGGGAAAGAAACATGCTTTTGTTGTATGTGTGGGGTTTTTTTGGTTTTGCTTGTTTGGGGTTTTTGGGTTGGTTTTTGTTTGGTTGGTTTTTTGTTTTGTTTTGGGTATTTTTGCTTCTTTAGGGTATTTGCTATTTGGCTGGTTTTTTTTGAGTTTCTTTTTGTTTGTTTTTCTTAAGAGAAAAGCTTATGCTTCTATGAGGTAATGTGGAGAAAACCATATGGAAAGGGCATGCTAAGCTTATTATGGGTAACATCTGAGGTGGTAGTCATTAGTTCTTGAAAAAATTCAAGCCACATTAGCAAAATTTCTGTTTCTATAGTAGGCAGGATTGTAGAGATTTCTGCATTATAAAAAAAATCACAGTGCTGAAGGCACACAAGTTTAAACTTGTAGTCTTCAGTCAGCTTCATACAGTTTTCTATACACATTAATAAGGGTTCATGCAAGACCCTGGAAACAGACTTCACACTCTCTCAAATTAGTGAGACTGAGTAGAAGAGTGTGGCCCAATTTGGTATGCTTTATGGCTACCTTGGAGGATGGAAGGTGATCCAGCATTTATTTGGAGGATTTTATTAGCTTTACAACACAAATAGGAGCTACATGTGTAACAATGCCACCTTGCTACCTTCCATTGCGGCAAGCACTGGCCTGTGATACAACTATGGAATAGTTTAAAACAATGGAGAATTTTAAAAACTTTTTGAAGTGCCACCAGAAATGACATGCTGTCCTTGCAAGCCTTTACTAAAGGAAATTCTGCTGTGGCTGAGAACTAGAAAGCTTTGCTCTCTATAAAAAACTTCTCTCCATATTATACTCTACATCACTAGTGCCTAATCGCTGTCTAGTGACAAAGGACAATAATCCTCTGCAATAAATCTGCTTCAGTGCTTCACAGCACTTCCTGAGAGAGATCATTACCCAATATTAAGCGCAGGTCTTTATTTGTGCAGTATACACAGGTTATGTCTTATCTAAGCCAACATGGCTGTGGGAAACTGTTATTTTCCTCGTTTGCTGCAATATTTCTTTATATACTGTAAATTGATACTAGTTTCCTGTATGGTATTCTTTTAAATGGACAGACCTAGCCTGGAAATATTTTGCTATTAATACTTTTGCCTGGATCTTTGGTCACACCACTTAACTGGTGTATTTATTAAATTATGGATTACAGCATGTTTGATAGCTTTTCTTCTTTGTGCATGGCTAAGGCAGAAGGATTTTATGTGTTCTTAAGATTAAATTGCTTAACATATGGGTCCAAATTATGTATGACTTTATTTCTATAGCACAAAATTGTTGACTCATTCTCAGTTTACCATCCACAATACACACAAGATCTTTCTGTGGAGAACTGGTGAAGAGCCAGTTATTCCACATCCTCTTTCTGCAAAGCTAATTATTCCTGGGAAGATACAATTCTTTCCACATGTTCTCACTAAAAACTGTACTATTTCTTCAGAAGAGATCTCAGATGTCAATAACATTATGAATTTTAACCGATTTTTAATGATTTTTTTTCCCCCAGCTTTGTGCTGTGGTAAGTTTGAGTGGAAATTCCTTCACTGCAGGCTTGTATTATATGAGATAATAAAAATAATATGTTCCAGTTAATTAGTAACCAAGGCAGATGTTGAAAAATATTTAAAAGGCATTTTGAAGTAATTCCTTAAAACATTTAATCTAAGAATTCTGAAAACATGAGAACTGTTAACAGTCATTTTCAATATGTCTTGGAATATAGTGCAGAATTTGAGATTAATAGATATATACTAATATTTCACTAAAGTCAGAAACCAAAAAAAAAAAATAGGAGACATGCTGAAACATTCAGCTCATGATCAAGATTCTTTTGGACAACAGATTACATCAGGCAAACTTGTTTTCATTATTTCACGAGTTTAGATGTTTGGTTTATAAATGGACCTGAGACCTCTTACGCTATTTAAATTACGAAACAGGAGGCAACACAAAAATGCAGAAAAGGAAAGTAATGTATAACACATTCATACCAGTGCCCTCACTAGCTACTTTTATTTCCGCAGAATAGAATCTGGAAATCACTACACACCACAATAAGAATGACAGGAGTTGTAATTTTACACTGTTCCAAAGAGGTCATACTTGAATCTACAAAGAATTGTCTATTCTGCAACACACATGAGGTAAACATTCCACTCTAATCAGTCTTATAAACACCTCAGAAGGCATGCTGTGCCTGTGTTGTGGTTTAATCCTAGATTGCAGGTAAGGATCACTTGCTCACTCCCCCCACCTGCCCTCTCAGTGGAGAGAATTGGAAAGGAAATGTAAATGTTGTGGGTTGAGTTAACAAGTATTTAATAATGGAAAAAAAATAGTGTAGTAATACTGAATATGATGACAATGATGATGATGATAAAAAAGGTGAAGATAAAAATAGCAGTATTAACAATAATAAGAAGAAGAATGAGAGACAGTAACTAAACCTGGAAGAAACAAGCAATAAATTATAAAACTGTGTATCACCACTGACTAATGCCCAGCCCATTCCTGAAGAACCATCTGTCCCCTTCCAGGTCACTCTCCGTGTTTATATACTGGGTAAGACGTCCTGTTGTGTGGAATATCCCTTTGGCCAGCTCGTGCTAACTGTCCTGGCAATGCTCTCTCCCAGCTTTTTGTGCAGCTCCTCACTGGCATTGAACAAAACACTGAAAAGTCTTGGGCTTAGGGTGAGGACTATGCAGCACCAGCCAAATCATCAGGTGTTAACAGCATTATTTTCATCCTGAATACAAAACACACAGTGCTGTGTATCAGCTGCTATGAAGAAAATTACATCTGATTAGTCAAAACCACAACAGTCCTGTTTTAGCAAATTTCAAGAACATAAACTGAATTAAAAAGTTCACACTAGAGCTATGAATGCCACCAGAGGTCTTATGCATTTGTTCTGCTCTGAACACATGGAAAAAAAATACTTCTGGTATGTTTTGGTTTGTTTGGTTTGTGGGACTTTTCATAATGGGAAGGGACACTTACTGGGAAACTACAAGTAGGCAAGGAACTGGCAGTATACAAATAGGCAAAAAGCAAAATTTGAATACTTCATGTTGTAATATATTTTGTTTGCTGGAAAACACATGCTGAGGTGCTTAAACTTTATCAGTATTGGCAGATGGCTGTATCAGAGTAGTCTCTGGAGGGACTATCTGTACTTGGCAGACTGAAAATGATCAGGATTGGGCACCTTAGAAGGGCAACTAAATGAAAATTATAAATATACTTTCAACTTCAGGAACTAATGCCTGGTGAAAAAACCCGCAAAAAATACTTAAAGCACATGCTTTACAATGAAAGATGTTAGAAAGCTCTTGTTTCTTTACTTGAAGCATTTTTTCCAATGAAACCTCTGAGGATGAGTTCTAAGCTTTCTTTTCTGGTGAACACTTGTTAAACATTTCCTAGGCAATAGAGAGTTAAGCCTAGAATGAAGATCAGCTGAGCTTTCTTCTTTTCCACCATAGATATTTTCTCAATTTTATTCCTTTTCTCCTTTCCTTTCTCCTCTTCCTTCCTCCCTTTACCCTTCCCTTTCCTTTGCATCACCACTAACTGCAAGCTGTGCACAGGAATAGGATGGACAAACTATGCACCTGCACATATACAGAGAACTTGTCTACTATGATTTTTTTTAACATCTTTTTTGCTATTTATAGCCACTATCAACTAAAACATTGCACAATCCAAACCACAATCCTTCCGACGTCCAAAGATGAAACAACTCCAATTTAACAATGCAGTGTTTACTTTAACCAGTACCCAAAAGTGCATTTATCAAAAACTCTATTTTCACTGCTAATATGTCTTACATCCTGCTAGTGGTTAGACAATCTCTCTCTAAAGATTGGCATAAGACACAAACACAAGAATTCTAAAACAACCCATCAGCAAAGATTTTCTTTTTGTAGTTTTCTTTGAAAAGGGCAAATTGTATTCCAATACAGTAGCCACAGAGGCATCTAAAGCATTAAATTTTTTCCCCTAATCCTTCAGAAAGCAACCTTTTTTGTTCAGATGTGCTCTAACTAATAACATCATGCAGATCATAGCATTGAGTAATCATTCTGTTATTTATACTTACTATATATTAAGCCTAGGCTAAAGAGGTTAGAATTTCCAACTTGCATCACAGAAAGAAAACTTAGTTGCATAAAACAATTTCTACAAGGCTTTTGAGAATGTTAGTGTAAGATCAGAAAGTACAATAAAGGGATCACAGCCACCAGGAAAATACTTAGACAGTCAGGTCTCTCTGTTTCTATAGAAGCATCTGTATAAAAGTATAGCTTAAAACAACATTTTGCCACAAAATATTGGTCCAGTGTTTGCACAGTAAGTCTACTCAGGGAAGTGAAAAGGAAAAACAAGAATCTGACTTGTTGGGGGCATCCACTAGAACAAATCTAAGGATCTATGATCAAGCATGGATCCTCTTTCCATCCAAAATTCCTAAGTCTGTTTTGCATCACTCCACTTTGGTACTTTTAAAACAGTGCCAAGGTAGAGTTTGTAAAGAGGTCATTATGGACGATTCTTGGTAGGATTGAACTCCTTCTATCCTCTACAGCCTGTCAACACTACTCAAACCCTACTTACTTTACTCTAAAGCCTTAGAGCTTTCTGGTGGATTTTCCTTTGGCAGGATGCCAGGTGGTCTCCAAGCTGCTCTATCACTCCTCAGCAAGACAGAAAGGAAGGGTGTGACAGCAAACAAGATGAAAAAAAACCTCATGGGTCAGAGAAATACAGTTTTATAAAGCAAAGGACAAGGTTGCATGTGGAAGAAAAAGGAAAGACTTGTGGTCTACTTCCCATCAGCAGATGATGTCCTGTTACTTCTCAGGAAGCAGAACTTGAGCATGAGTAGCAGTTACTCCACAAGACAAACATCATAACAACAAATGTGTCCCTTTCCTCCTCCTTTCTCTTAAGTTTTATATCTGAGCAGACAGGATCTATCAAGGAATATCCCTTGGGTCAGTTTGGGTCAGCTGTCCTGGCCATGTTCCTCCTTTGATCTTGCTCACCCCCAGCCAGAAAACTCCAGCTACTATAGAAAAAAAGTCATAATAATATAATATACTGCAGTTACATAATGACACGCATTAAAAGGAAGGCTATGGATACCTCAATCAAAATATGACTAAAAGGCCATGGCAGCTGTACTGAAGCTGAGCACTAATGGTCAAATGCATTCTGCATTTCTCACATCTCTTTATTCATAACAAACTAAGAAAATATGAATAACCTTGGCAAGTTTTAGGAGGAAAAAGTGACATTTTGAGTAAATTGAACACTCTAAGGCAAAGCACAGTGGTATTGTGACTCAGGATGACACAGTATGCCCTCTTTCATGACTCAGTGCTTCAGTATGAGTACACTGAGCTAGAACCTGACTGGGGTGACTTTTCTACAGGACTGAGCAGGGAAGAATGATTTTGCATTGGTCAGCAAAAACTAGAGCTGAATCACAATACTCTAAATTACACTTGGCATGTTAGAGAAGCTGTTCAAGCAATGGAGGCTGTTTGAAATGTGGTCTGGGCTTATATTTTGATCAGTTTCCAATATGCAAAGGTTTCTTTAAGCAAGAGGTTCCTCTCAGGAAATAGATTTTGGTTTTGTATACTTAGCAACAAGACAGTAGCTAATAATAACAGGAGGGAGCTATCTGATTTATATTTGCATGAGATAACTACAAAAAATGGTCTGATAGGGAGATGAAAGCAGCAATGGTTTATGACTGAATCAAACAGTACATGGGAGCTTTCGAAGAGGCATGACACAGCTGACATCTTACTGACATTGCCTTGGCAGGATACGGTTGCCACAGGCTCTCTTACTTTTTTTTTTTTTAATGATTTGCAAACAAACAGCATGCTTAACCCATGTTTGTCAAATTTTATGGATTGCATCAAATTTTAAGCTGAAGCCAGATTTTCCTAATTTGAGTTTCAGAATAGTATTATAAACCAGTTCAAATTCGAGATTATTTAGAAAAAATCTTAGAAATGCTTTTGTTACACACTTACACAATTTAAGAATTTTAAATGCTATTTATATATGTAAACACTCTTCTGAGAAATAATTTCCTAATCTGCATAAAACTGTAGACAGCTGTGAGAACTGAGTCCAAAACACAAGGAATTGGATTTTAAAATCTGACTGCACTGAATTAGAAGGTGCATGATGATTAAAGAAAAAACCTTGGAACTGTGGTGGAGTTACATTTTATGAAGAAAAAAGTTTTTTTAATATTAGTGGGTCCAGTCCCCAGGAGTGATCTGTGTGTGTAAAGCAATTCTGAAATTTAAGGTGACAGACAGAACAGCTGCAAATATTACACTTCTCTCTGCATTATATGTATCTGAAGCTATTTAAATGTCAGCTCCTGTTGCTTCTAGTCCTGAAAAAAAAAAAGTTTTTTGTAATTTACACAGTGAATTTGCTAAAAATAAGAAGGCTTTCTACCAGCCAGACAAGACATTTAGGAAACCTATGAAAATGTCAGGTAAAAGAAATTAGAAATTGAACAAAATGTACCAGCATTTAAAAAGACTTCTCAGAGCTGTTTTGTTTTTTTTAACCTAAACAATGCAGTGTTCATTGAACTTCTACCATAAGCTCATGTTGGTGCTGTTACTGATAAGCAAAGAACACTAATACAAATATATGTTCTTGCTGATAAGTGAACTACAGGCACCCCTTCCTGATACTAGCAAGAGTTTTTTTAAAACCTTGTCTCAATTCTGACCATCAAACAATGCAGCCACAAAACCTCTGTCTCTGTTATCAGAGGTTCTGCAATGTGTAGAGTTATGTATATTTAGCGTTTTCATAGTGCCTTTTTTGCCTTGCTTTGTAAACAGACACATCTCTCAGTACAGTGTGTTCAGGACACAGGGCAGGGTGGAAACTTGTGGTGTTTCTGCTCTGGAGGAAGTACCAGTTTGGTTTCTCATAACCAGCCTCCAAGACCTACATATGTAAGCCTGCAGAGTGCAGAGGCTGCACCACACTTGTTGCAGTTTGAGTACTCCTGCCCACAGCAGCTCTTTGTCAAGGGTTTTTTCCAAGGCTGTGCTTTGTTAGCCACATTGTTGTGCTGCAGGAACAGACTTGGAGCTAAGCTGCTTCTTGCAGCTGTGGGTGCAGAGATGTGAAACACCCCCTGTGCAAACACAGCCTCTCCCCCAGAATACCTGTCCAGCTGGAGGTACAAGTTCACTTCTGTGTACCTTCACAAAAAAATCTTATTCTCTGTATGATATGCAAGTTCTTCATAAACACATAGCCATGATGTCCTACCAGCTGTTTCCCATGTTATGCATCTTCCTCCATGGTAAGTACCATACAAATTCTGGTGTGAAAACGGTGAAAATTTCTGATTCAATTTTCCCTATTTACCTAAGAGAGAGGGTGTCAAAGAACTCAAACCAGAGGGAAAAAAGATTGTATATACCTAAAAAACCATTTTGAAATAGAAAATGAAAAGGTGAGTGCTTTCCCTGTAGCTGCATGTAAAGAATTCCAACATGATGTTACTCTTGCTTTTGTTTAGTCACTTTTCCTCAAAAGAAAATAGGGGTTTTCTCTAGAATACAGAACACCATCTGCTCATGGGTCAAGTTAAGCAAATCTCAGGGGACTCATAATAGCTGCCCCAAAGAATCTCGTGCAGCTGTGAAACAAGTCACACCCTTGTACAAGTACGTTTTGAAATGCCTGTAATCAAATACTACTGCCCCAAGCTGAACACAGTTAGGCTGATTGTTTTGATTCAGTGTTGCATTCAGCCTCAGTCAACTCACCAGGATGACTGGAAAATGAACAACCCAAGAAATTTCCTACTGCCCATGCAATTGCTGTGGAGGTTGGTATGAAGAAAAATGAAAGTTGCATATGTGTTTGATGAATTTAAGTTAGTTTATGTCTCATGCAGATTAATTCAGAGACAGGTTCTTATGTTTTATTTCATATACAACTGCACATTAAGAAAAACATTATTTTCTTTATATTTTGCATGTAAGTTTAAAGTGAAATGCAAAATGTTTAATAATGGTTGTCCCAGATTTTATAGACTGAAAATGTCACATTAATTCTTTGGCATTGTTTAGTTTCCTTTTAATTTCTTTTGTCTATGCAGAAAAAGAGGAAGAATAATGAGGGAAAGAGGAGAAAGAGGGGAAAAATGTTAATGAAAACAATATTAAGAAATTTAAGCTCAGAAACTGCAGAATTAGAATTGCTAGAAGTTAAGTCAAGGCTTGCCCATTCTTGTTTACATTTGGGCAGACTATCCCAACAATTTCTTGAAAACCAAATCTACATCCATGGCAATTACTGCTAGAAATTTGATCCTATCATCTTTACTGACATGTCAAAATTTATTATGAGTAACACGATTAATGGAGGTGCCCACAGAGTAAATACCAATGAGAGAAAACATTGGGGAAAATCCAGTCCTCCATGAACAAAGGATGAAGAAATGCCAAGATGTTGTTTTGGAACAGCAAAGAACAGAATCTTCACAAGATTCAGTCTGAGTCAGTGTGTGAAACAGTCTTGTCAATAAACCAGACCTATTGCATAATAAAGCAAAAAAACAATTTCCTTGTTGCTCTCTCTTGCTGCTGTTATTGTAGAGCTAAACAGTTGGAAAAAGGGGAAAATTAAAATGTCTAAACAATGGTGGTTTTTTATAATGAGAACCCAAAAGGTCATCTGCTGTTGTTTTAGAACGTGGCTTATTGTGTTTCAGTCTTCTCATTATATGGTCCTCTGGAAATTTCTCTGAACAATTTTATAACTAGTTTTTAAACCTTTTTATTTTTATTTATCTTTGTCATTTTTTTTTGTCTTTTTTTTTTTAATTTTATTTCCTACTGTCAAAATGAATACTAAGGAAACACAGTTACCAAAGAAGAAGCAGCAAGGACCCAGTATAAGCACTGCCTTAATACAGCTGAGACTTCTAAGGCACTGGAAGCTCTGGAGTTCCCAAGCAGCTCATTCCGGAAGTCCCAGAAGACTTGCATCCTTAAGCATTTGACCAGAAAACTCAGCTGACAGCAAACCTGCTTTAAATCTCTTAGAGCAAGGTTCTTGCTAACACTGCAATTTTAAAATTACATAAGGAGTTACGTGTCTGATTTGAGTTAATTATCTTGCTCCTGTTTGAATTTACGGCTTCCTCCTCGTGTATGAATCATTACAATAGCTTTGAAACTACAATCTATTGTTGTGGCTATTTTTTGGGGATTTTTACTGTTTAATACTTGTTACAATTTCTCCAATGCAAGAAAATGTTTCCCTAGTACTATCTTTAAAGGCAGACAATCTTATCTTACTTTTCTTATGCATTCTCTAAACCTAGGACTTCATACAAATCTAGCTGAAGAAGAAAACACTTCCATGTGCAAACTGTCAAACATAAATGAAGCTCCTGCTCACAGTCCTGCCTTTTGGCAGAAGAATAACATCTGAAAAATATGGGGTTTTTTCAGTTGTACTGTTTTTCTCTAAGCCATACTGACAATTAAATGTAATATTAATAACACAAGTCTGCTAAAGCTACATTTCTTTTACTCATATGTATCTTAATACAGGTCAGTGAAATACACTTTTATTTACTGGGGCTTTTACATTGGGCAGACAAGAGTTTGCCTTCCCAAATACAACTCATTGCACTAAATACACTAAAACTTACTTCATTGAACTAAAATCTGAGCACAAAATTGACTAGTTGCAGAACAGCCCTGTGGTGAAGTTAAAAAGATCAAAAAAAACCAAAACAAAAAACCCCACTCAACCAAACAAAAATCCTACTATTTTTTTCATCTCTTCTTTTACAAAGATTAAACACAAAAAGGTATATATAGAGGGCTGCAGTTTGTCAGTATTAATAGGGTAGTCAGAACTAGTGGCTGGTAGTGATCTCACTTTTGTTTATCTTAGCATTTCCCAATTTATTCTGGTATATCAGATGAAGGTTTTTCTAATTTGATGGAAAACAGATAAAATGAGAACTATTTGGTTTAGTAGCAGTAGGCTGTATTTTACTGATTAAAGATGACAAAGCAGGTGTGATGAAATAGCTAGTTACTTGTACAACCTGAAAAGAAATACAAAGCTTTTAAAAGCTGTCAGTGACAGGGATGCAAGCCTTCATTCTGCAGATGTTCTTTGATACTCTTGTCATAATGCTAGACGGGCTTCAGAAAAGTTCCTAAAGTTTTTTTGGGGCACAAAAATTCCTTCATCTGAACCTGTTTGAAGGATCAGGTGTCATGGTCATTAGGAGGTGCAACTTTCACTCATAACAACCTATCCTTTTAACACTTTACCATGACAGCATGATAAATTTCACCATTCTGCAAGATTCTGAAAAAGCATGATTCTGATTTGTTAGAAATTAACCATCCCATAATGATTGGAAATTTTATAATAACCAGTATTTTCCTCTACCCGTTTCAAAATTCCATCAGTCAAAGCAGCCAGAATTTATCTTTCTTTATTGTAGTTCTTTAAAAGCACAGTACAGTGATTATGCCTGATTCTGATGGGCTTACATTTGCTTAACATTAACGAGAAATATTTCCCCAGATATGAAAGACATTCAACCCACTGCCACTGTCCCCAACAATTTCTCCCCACTGAAACCTTATATTGGTAATGAGGGACAAGTGAAAGGTAATTAAAGCCATCCTATTTAGAAGTGAGGCATTTTTAAATAATCCTGAGCAGCTGGTAGCACATCAGGCAGTTTCTTTGGAAACACAAGAAAAGTTTAGAAAATAAAGGATACAAAAAGGCCAAACTTTGTACTTTATTAACTTACTCTGTAGGGTTTTCCCTATATGAATATGTGTGTATATATGTATGTGTATGTATATCTGTCTATGTATATATGTATAAGAATGCCTGTAGTGTGGTGCTGTGTCAACATAACTGAAGTAGCTCTGGTTCATCAGAAACATTTATCCCACAGTAGCACAGAGCTCAGGATGGTTTAATTTACTGTGCAAACCAGGACTAAGCAGCAAATGGTGAGAAATCAGCAGTGAAAACTGCAGGCTTTTTTCCCCCAGCTTCAGCTGAGTTGGTCCATGAATCACTTGGCTTTGCATACAGACAGTTGAGCATCATTCTGTGCTGAGGTCTAGCACAGGAGTTTGTAATAATTTTGAAACTCTAGATGATGTGCCAGTGAACTGAGGAGAAAGGAGGTGGAAAAACTGGGATAATAGGAAAAAGAAGCTGGAGAGAGAGAGAGCGAGAGAGAGGGCCATGCAGGGAGTCCAAATCCAAGTCCATGCAAAATATAAAAGCAGGCACTAGAGGATGGGAATTCCTCATAGATTTGTCATAAAAAAACCTCTTCCACTTATTATATCCTTGAGTCAAATCAAAATCTCTGAATGCTTTCTACGGCAATTCTTAGCTATTTTCTTTCCTATTCCTGCCTGTAAAAGCCTGGTGATTCAAACATTGTTTGCGGCTAAATTCAGCATTTTTGAGGTAATGTGGAAAAGGAGACATGAGATTTAATTCAAATGCTTGAGAAGCAATTAGCTCACTCAAGCTAAAATATTCTTGTTACTGGTCCTTGGTTTAAAGAAAGCAGATCTCCATTTTAGGGAAGAGCTAGTAAGCCAGGGATCTGTTCCTGGGATGTGTGCCAACTCTGAGACAGTCATACAACTGGGTGAGACCCAAAGCAGCATCCAGTATACTTTTCTGACTGGGTTAAGGGTCAGTGCACCAGACTGACAGACATTCAGTTTGAGAGAAGCCATGGCACAAACTGTCCATGACTCATTGCAAAGGGCTTGGTACAAATTTTCTAAAGAGTATCTTATCCCAATAATGTTAACAATGGCTCTGCCCTTGTTTCAGTTAATTTCTTCTTAGCAGATGGTACAAGTGCTGTGTTTTGGATTGGAATGAGAATGGTATTCATAAGACACTAATGTTTTGGGGTTTTGCTAGTCATATTTACCCTAAGTCAAGGACTCTTCCTTCCTTGTCTCATGATCTGTCAGTGAGAATGTACGCAAAATAATCTGGAAGGGAACATGGCTCGGACAGGTGACCCGAACTGACCAAAAGGGTATTTCCACACCACAGAACTTCATGGCCAGTATATAAAATGGTAAGTGCAGTCAGCCTGTGTTCAGGAAGGGGTGTTTGGCATCAACCAACCAGTGGAGACAAACTGAATTGTGCATCACTTAAAAAAAAAACAAACATTGTTATGATTCTAGTTATTAAGATTATGATAATTTAAAATTATTATTTTATTTTCAATTAGTAAGCATTTTTTATCTCAATATACAAATTTCACTTTGATTCTCCTCCCCATTCAACTGGGATAGAGAAGGAAGAGCGGAGGAGGTGAAGCATGGTGTTTCATGTCCAGTTGGGCTTAAAACCATGACAGGTTCATCTGTTCCCTGAGCCATCCCTATGTGTAATATTCAGAGAAAGTGCAGTGTAAGCATCTTCTAAGGGTACTAAGATGATCTGTAACTCTTAATCATAGCAAAAAGTTCATAGTTTCCAGCTTTCTTTAGCTTTGTTTCCCTATCCCACAGATGTGGCTCCACAGTTACAGATCCAGTGAATTTCCTGAAAAAAAACTGCTCTGAGCTGGACTGTGGAGGACATAGAAATATTTTTGGTTTTTTTTAGAAAGGAACATCACTGGAAAATCCTTTTCATTATTTCTCATCAATATTTCATGACAATGATACAAAAAAAAAATATTTGAGAACATTTAGCTTAACCCTTTTTGTGCTGTAAGAAAATATGAATCTGAATCCAAGTGCATGGATATTTGTACAAATTTAAAGTATTGTAACAGCACATATCTTCTTCTGTACCCTGTTTGCCACATGGGATTTTAAAGAGGAAAATTAATGTGTAACAGGAATTCTCCTGACAAAGAAGATCATTCCTCCCTTGGGTAAATACAGGAACCTGCTTAAAGTGAGACACTTCTAGAAACTGGGGAGATTAACGAGCAAGTAAAAGACAGCCAAGCTCAAACAGAATCACGGAATTAATTAGGCTGGAAAAGAACTCTGAGATCATTGAGACCAATCTACGACCAAATACCATGTCAACTAGACTATAGCACTATATGCCACACACAGCCTTTCCTTAAACACCTCCAGGTGACTGCACTACATCCCTGGACAGCTCATTCCAATATCTAGTCACTCTTTCTGTGAAGAACCTCTCCTGGTGCAGCTTGAGACTACATCCTCTCATGCTGTCACTGGCTGTCTGGGAGAAGAGGCCAATTCCCACCTGGCTACAATCTCCTTTCAGGGAGTTGTAGAGTTATAGGGCCTCCACTGAGACTCCTTTTCTCCAGTCTTAGCCTCTCCTCACAGGACTTGTGCTCCAGACCCTTCCCCAGCTCTGTTGCACTTCTCTGGACACACTTAAGCACCTCAACGTCCCTCCTAAATGGAGGGGTACAGAACTGAGCGCAGAACACAAGGTGTGGCCTCACCTGTGCCCACTACAGGACAATCACTGCCCTGCTCCTGCTGGCCCTATATTTCTGACCCGGCTCAGAGTGCCATTGGCCTTCTGGGCTACCTAGGCACAGATCACTCACAACTTGCTGACAACCAGCACCCCCAGGCACTTTTTTTGCTGGGCCACTGTCCGGCTATTCCATTCCCAGCCTGTAGCTCTGCATGGCGTTGTTGTGGCCAAAGTGCAGGACCGAGCACTTGGCCTTGTTGAACCTCATTCCCTTGGTGTTGGCCAATCAACCCCACTTGCCCAAGTCCCTCTGCAGAGCTTTCCTGCCCCCAGCAGATCAACATTCCCGTGCAACTTGGTGTCATTCGCAAATTTGCTAACTATAGACTCAATCCTCTCATCCAGAGCAATAAAGATGGGCCAACACTGATTTCCGAGAGAACGCGAACAAAAAAAACCTCCTTCTTTCTGGGAAGTAGAGGAAATTATAGAGTTGGCCACCATTAAAAAGAAAGGTAAGATACAACATGACAAAAATCATGCTTGAAATACAGCATTTGCAAAGATACAGTGGGCAGGGAGGTTTTGCTTATAAACTTTTAAATTTTTATTCTGTCAAGTGTATTTCCAATTTTCTCATTTTCAAAGGCTACTGTTTTAGCTTATAGTCTAATAAATAAAGTCCTTTAGCTTTCTTATGTGAATTTGATTTCAAGAAGGTCTAGTCAGTCTCAAAGCTTAAAGCAGCAGCAAGAGTAGCTACTGAGCTTATAAAAACATGCTGCTGGAGGAAAGAGATTTAAAATACCCAAGTAGTTAAAAGATCAAATGTACCCTTCAGAAGATTTTTTTTTTATTAAATAAAAAAATCCTTATGAATAGACAAGTTTACATGAAGACAAAATTCACCTTAAAATCAAGGTTCTGAAAAGTTTTATCTTAGCAAAACAGTTAAACATAGTGGTGTTTCTTCTAATAGATCTCTTAAAGTACAAAGACACAGTTCACCTAATAAGGAGGCAAATTCAAACTGCAGACACTGACAAAGAGATGTATGGCACAATAGAGGGGTGAGGAGAGAGAGAAATCTGAATAATTGCATAAAATCTAGCTCTCTCAGTTTCATCCTGGTCACTTGTCACTCTGTAACATCTACAAAACAAAGAGGCAAGTAAAAGAGCTAAAATAGAAATCTTTGACAGTAAAGTAGATTTCTAGTTTCTCATGTAGCCCTGAAAATTTCAATGCTGTTGGAAGTTGATGAACCACACCCATTTGCATGGTTTGCCCTAACTCATCTGCTTCTGAGATCAGAAGCCAGAATTATTTAATGACAAGTATCAGCTTTTGTTCACAAACATAAGTTTAAAGGTCAATTATGCTATACTCACTGGACTTGTACCCAAGAGATTGCCCAGAACTCTAAAAGATGTTATAAAAACCCCTGTAATACTCTAAAGTTGTCCAGAATCAGCATCTTTTCTAGTCTTATTCACAGACTTCAACCTTTGCAGCTGAGCAGTGGGGGAGTCAGCAAAGGGAGGAATGAAAGAGCCCTTCTGTGTCACTTAGGTCTTTCACTTATCATTGAACTTCAGCCTCAAAAAGAATGAAAAAAAGAATGCTGCTTTGTGGCATTTATACAGACAAATTTACTAGTATTAAAAATAATAATAATAAAAAAAATCACATAATGCCAAAGAGAGAACTGTTCATACCATATATAAACACTATTAATTGTTAAAGTAATTAATGGTATACTACTGGTTTATACTAGGACTTGGGAATCAGAGTATAAAATACAGGCATTTTTGTGTAGGATTTGTCATATCTGGAGAGAAACTATCCCAATACTTCCTTTGAAGTTTAAAAACCAACACAGCTGAACTCATTTCTTTGTTCATTGCAAGTAAAAAGTAACTTCTCTAAACATAGCTATACTGTTGGCTATTAATTGTGCCCATGGTGTACCGGTTAAGAGCAAAACAGTTGGTCAGACACCAAAAATTAAAAAATGGGTTGCCTGAAAGAGAAATTGCTTAGGAGAGAAGATAACAGCCTTCACTACTTCTATTACTTTAACCAGTCTTCCAGCTATCACATTTGTTCTCCAGCACACTATTGTTCTCAAACCATTTCTGAGGCTGATTCTGAAGTCAGTATGTAATGAGTTTGGATTTGGAAATATCCTTGTCACTTTTTCCACTACTGCATTCTTGTTTGGAGAAAACAAACCAAGTGCTGTATCTCAATCTGTCCCCTTTTTTACAATCTGTCTTTCAAAGTCCTTTTGTATAAATAAGAACAAGTCTTACAGTGCTCTTCAAATCAGGAATTAGCATTGATGCTATTTATGAAAATTCTTGCAGGTATCTCTTACAGTGTCCACATTGACTGAGATGGAATAAGCTGCACATTCACTAAGCTTGGGATGATTTCTGGCATTTTATACAAATAGAAAGCTGGACAAGTTTTATATTTAATTTAGGCAGTGGGTTGGACTGAGTAATTTTCCTCTACTTAATAATCAGAACGTAAGGTTTTTCCTTGTTTTTGAAAGAATGAGACATGGACATGAAAAGAAAACAACTGGAAAACTGTGTTTCACTGCATAACGATACCATCAACCCTGCTGCAGTTGGAGAACTTATTGTTACACACATTCCTTGTGTTTACTATGCACAAAGAAGCATTTTACCATAGAGAAAAATATATTTTCTGTGAAGAAATATTGATGTGTATGGCATGGTATACATCTATGGAGCACTCCCTGATATAACATGAACATCAGCAAAGGTCTGTTGTTGTGGACCTCAGTTATACTTCTGAGTTGAGCTGGTGCCTATGAATGCGGGACTAAACTTCAGCCAACACAGTCACAGAATTTGTGGTACCCAAAGTAACTGAATTACATTGAAATCAGGCAACCCTGCTTACCGTGAACAGTACAGATTCACACACTGATATGCATATACAAATAATATTTATAAGGCCAAATGTGTGTGTGTGTGTACTTGCATATATGTCAACATCAGTATAAAATTCAAATGTCTACTTCTCACAGGGGATACTCTTTGTGTGGAAAAAAAACCCGCAACGCTAAATTTTGTTCTCTTATAATGGAAGAATGCACACTGTATATTCCTCTTTTATTAAAGACAGATGAATAGCCTCCTGCTGTGGGATAGTCTGAAAGCAACCTTATATGATGTTTTCATAAAAAGATTTTATACATTCGTTTTAAAAAGAAGATGCGTGTTTACTCTTTTCTGCACACGAAGCATGTAATTGTGATACAAAATCAATAAATATATTATCCTCATATCCTAGAAGAGCTATCATCACAGATTAAGTTTGCCAGAAAATGACCCAGAGGGGGAAAAAAAAAAGCTAGGAAGGAGCAAAAATATTTATCTATGTATCTCCACTTAAATGCATCTGGTTCTATGAAAATATACTGTTTTAATTAAGACAGTTTTCTATGCTTATATGTAATTTTGAAAGGGCTGTGATAATTGTCAACAATACAGCAACTCTCAAACTTGGAATATAACATATTCAATATTATGAGAGAAACAGTCCAGGAAAAATATCTGACATAATAATGTAGTAATACTTTTTAGCAAAGAATATACTTAATAACATAAAAGATTAAGGCTTGATTTGGTTTTGGGGTTTTTTATAACAGAAATTAAATGGAAGAAAACCATGCTCTTTTCCCCATTCTGCAGCAGAAGCCATTCCTGTCCTTTAGCCTAAAATTGCACATTCTCAGAAAAAAAAATAAAAAAATTAGTCACTAAACAGAAATTCTTGGGCCAGCTCTGCCAGAAGGAGAAACTGGAGCAAAGTCCAACTGCACAGATGCTGCTGTACTGCATATGGGTGACACTTGCCTCATCTCCACCACATGAGGAGTCCCCTGACCATTTCTTTGATATACCCCACTCTCTACATGAAAGAAAATTTGGTACAAACCAAAATAGACAGTACAATGCCTAGTTCATGCTTTTTTAAGGAAACACTTACAGATCACCGTAGACAAGGCCATAAATCTTTGCTGTGCTGTGATGGTAGATTCCTCTCAGGATAATTAGAAGAAGGATAACAACAAAAGCTGGAAGCCCCCAACTCAAAAGGAAGTAAAGCAGATAGCGCCTCTCTGTGTGCTCATCGTTCATCACAAGGACGTACCAGAAATTAACAGCCTGAAGAATAATGCAGAAAGACAATCAGTAGACTTGCTGGTGATAAACTATGCCAAAAACCAAATCACTCTGAAGGTCACAATACAGCGTTTTTCTGCCCTGGTGTATGTACAAACACTATTCAAAAAAAATACTTTGTCCTCAGTTTTTATTCCTTAAGTAACAAAAAGACATTATAAAAGCAATATGCTTATTTGTATTACTATTTTGAATTAGACTAACATAGAGGAAGAGAAACTCTGTTTAGTAGAGAATACTATTTTTGCATTTAATTTTGTATTTAATATTTTTATGTTATTGTTCTGCTGTATGTACCTTGTAGGAAACACACTAAACTCCTTTGATGGTTCTGTGATCCTGTTCTGGGCTCAGCAGTACAAGACAGACGTGGAGCTCCAATGAACCAGTAAAGGCTCATGATGATGATTGTGGGATGGAAAAGTTCTCCCATGGGGGAAGGCTGAGAGAGCTGTGGCTGCTCAGCCTGGAAAAAGGATGTTCAGGGGGACAATACCCATATGTGTAAACATCTGATGGGAGGCAATGGTGAAGAGGGAGACAGACTCTCCTCAGTGATGCCCAGTGGTGGGGCAAGAGGATATGGGCTCAAATTAACATACAAAAAGCTCAATCTGCATACAAGAAAAAGCTTTCTAACTCTAATTGTGGTCAAACACTGGGCCAAAAAGGCCAGAGAGCTTGTGGAGTATGTGTCATTACAGAATCAAAACCAAAATTACCATGGTCCTGGGCAACATGTCCTATCTGTTTGAGGTAGGGTGTTGCACTAGACAGTCTCAAGGTACCCCTTCAGACTTCAACAGTTCTGTGATTCTGTGTAATATATGTGTAAGAATTTGAGAAAAAAGTGCAAATAAATTAATGTAAATTCACAGGCATCTCTAAAACATTCTGTTTTCTTATAATCAACTCATCATCAAGCAACATAATTCAGTTTAAAACCATGTATGAATCAAAATAGTGGAATAGGTGAAACCCCTTTAAAGAGCCAGTAGTAGGAGTAGAGAAAACCCTTCAAGTAAATCAGAATACTTAGCACAGTGCTTGAATATTTGAATTTTCTTCAAGATGTTCATAGAAGAAACAGTGTCATGTGTGAGCATTTTTTAATGCACATCTACACAGTACTGTCTAATAAATACGTGAGCTATCCACAAAAAAAAAAAAAAAAAATTTTTTTCTCCCTTTCTCTACTTCAAAGTTGCTATGCCACCTACAGGTCTCCATGCTATATCATTATTTCTGGCCTTTTATATGGGGTGAATAGGCATTAATTGTCTTTTTTTTGCATATAAAGTATCTAACTAGAGCTTGTGCCTTTAAGCATGTCTTGTCAGTCAACAGAGAAAGGACAGGCACCTTCAGGCACTCATTAATCCTAACCCAAGCATAAACATCTCTCTCCATGTTCTACACAAGGGTTTCATATAATAATGTTGACTTACATGCTTCATTTTCAGCCATCTACTTTAAGGATAAGTAAAAATTCATACACTGTGACAGGACAATGCAATGTGATTATTTTATTGAGGGAAATTTTACACATTTCCCTCAGCCAAGGGCTTGTCTATCCCTTTTTTCAGAAACACCTACTTTTCACATTCAAGTACTTAATTAGTTGTTTCTAGATTCCTTATGTAGGTATCACTAATTAACTATCATTTCAGATTTTGTTCTGTGATTTATATAGCATGAATATGCAATACTTTCTCTCACTGATAACAACTTGGTTACAAAACAAGTTACTAAGTGTTTTAAATGCTTTTTTAGAGAATGAAATTTCATAGCTTATATCATAGCACATGTCTGGTGTATATAATTATATAATAATTATTATGTCTTTTTTAGTTTTCATTTGGTGATTGGTGCTATATGAACAAAGGCAAAGTTTATTTTCCTTAAAAGATCACAGGTAAACCACACCATAGAAATGCAACTATCCTGGACACATTGAAAGAACAAAGAAAAACTATTAATTACATTGCTGGACATGCACAGGAAGAAAATATTAAACAGATGAAATTGGTATTTGGCCAAAAATCCACAGCTTGTGGAAGGATTTGGTTGTTCTGTTAACTTTTATGTGGGATTGAAAACTCATTCAAAATTCTGTTTGTCACTTTATGTCAATAAACACATTTCAATTACATGCCCTTGTAGTCTTGGCTAGGCTGTGCCTCACTGCAAGTGCTTCCAGAGACCAAAATCCTTGAATTATATATGCCATTACACTCAGGGACTGTTGGTTTTACTAATTCTGACAATCTGGTGAACATTGTTCTTAGTCATCCAACTGAAATTGCTTTCTATGAAATCATACCTCATGTCCTTGCTCTGTGTTTGGTTAGCGTATTTAGACATCTCACCTCATTTATCACTGAGCATAACACTTAACACCACAGCTGCTGTAAAGGTGTAAGTGAGGTTGGATTATTCACATTTTCTGCACAGTAACATTTGTATTTTGATAGTTACTAGCTCTTATCTTCAACCCCTTTTGATGCTTCAAAATGTAATCATTGAAATAATAGAGGAGCTAATTTTAGCAAATCCTTTCCTGTTGCCATGCTGCAACAATTACCAGTTCAACAGAAGAATAAAATGTACAGTCCACTTTCTAGCTGCTCAGGTGAAAGGACAAATGGGCAAGTTGTGATTTGTTCTGATACAGAATGCTTTTTATTCACATAGTACTCTAATGAGACAATGTGAACTTCAGTGAAGGTATTTTTCTTTCAAAATGAGGCAGTTAGTGGAAATCACATTCCCAAACCCATTTATTCATTTATTCATTCATTTATCTTTAGTGATAATCACAGAATTTCAGAGTTTTTTGTGTTGGAAGGGGTCATCTAGTTCACATCTCCTGCCATGGGATATTTTTGCCATGGGTTATTTTCCACTGGACCAGTGTCCTGTGAACAGACATAGGGTTAATTTTTACAGTAGCCATGACTGGGACCCATCATTGCTGAGGGCTGGGGGATGGAACTCTTCTGGGGAGAAGGGGTTTGTTCTGGGTCAGAGTAGTGTGGTGGAGGGAGCAGTTGGGTGGTGATGTTTCTGTGTGAATCATTCACTTCTTTCTTCTACCCTCTGTCAGTATTGCTGTTGTACTGTTTGCTTCCTTATCTCATTGCTGTTTCCAGCAGATTGCTCTTATCTCAACCCATGGTCTTTGCCTTCTGAGTCTCCAATTCCCCTCTCCAGCCCAAGCAGGGCAGAGGGAGGGGGAGGCTGGGGGCAAGGGAGCAGTGCATAGATTCAGTGGGAACACTGAATTGGAGAATACCATTCCTAAGCAAGGACAACAAAGCTGCTCAAGGCCTCATCTCCAAACTGCCCTTGCGCACTTCCAGGGACAAAGTAGCCACAACTTCTCTGGGCAACTGCTTCCAGTGTCCCACCACCTGTGATAATCTGCAGATAGGTGGCAAACAACAGGTGTAAAAGACTTCATTTAAAGTCTTTTCCAATTTGTTAGGAAAAATTGTATTTTCCTTCTTTTTACAAATAGCTGGAGGGGTTAATTTATAATAACGGTATACTTTTGTATAATTCCTTTTTTGAAGCTGTTAAGCAGTCCAAAAATTATTCTTAAAAATAAAAAGAAAAGCATCAAATTTACTTTAAGATCAGTAAACATCTTAAAAGTCTGACACAGATGTATAGACATTTATAGAAAATTTAAAGTGCCATTAAATTGATGTAGGAGAAAGATTCAGGTATGGGTGTTAGCAAGTTCATGGCTTTCATCATGGTTTGCTTGTTGGATTGACACTTTTACTGTTGATTTAATTCACTCTAGCAATAGCTCAAGAAAACAAAGAATCATATTTTTCCATCATTTTACTCTGTATCAGAATTGGCATTTGAAAACTACAGTTTTTTTTTTTAACTGAATATACAGCTTTTAATTTTTTCTGTAACTTACTATTTGCAACACATTAGAAAATACTAAGAGAAGAAACTTATTTTCCTTGTTACGCTGAAAGACACTCTTGGCATGTGCTCCTAAGATAAATGCATTTGAAAATACAGCTTTATGCTGTTCAGTTGTGCAAAGGGACACTTGTCAGGATTAAGACCTCTCGATGCAGGATTAAGACCTCTCGATGCAGACATCAATAGAAGGTAAATATTTTGGGCCCATAAACTCTATTTTCACCTTGCTTACTCCTTTTCTTCTGCAGTTAAGAAAGCCTCATCCTTTAAAATAATGGGTAATGCTATCAACTTTCTGTGACTTACAAATTCTCCCTATAAAAGGCAAGAAACAAGACCATACAATAAAAAAGGGAGAAGAACGAACAGACAAGCAAGGATGATTTGATGTAATCTCTGTCCTGATGCTGAAAATGGGCCAGTTGACCTCTGAGATCCTTTCCATTCTTACATTTCACTCAATGTATGAGTAGTAGCTACACTTGTAGCAGAAATCCTGACATTGAATATGTCTACAAATAAAAGAAGCTAAAAAGAGAACAAGAATTAAAACATGAAGCTTTAGATTAATTGTTTTGTAAAGAGCATTGACATAAGAAAAAATGTTTGGCGTAATTACTAAGCACTATGCAGAAGATGGAATGATTACAAAAACCAAGAAGTAAGGAAGTTATCCTACAGTCTAGAAAGTGAAGGTCTTTGATCTGGACCCCAGAAATAAATCTGTATATATCCAACTGAAATCAGTGTTTTCTTATAGAGCTTTGTTGCCTGAAAATATTGCTCCACCAACTTTTGGTCAGTTAAAATCAACTAGGTTTTATGGATACTTCAGTTTCACATACCTGCACCATGCTTGTACTTGATTATCACATTCACCTACCTCTGTATCCTGTGATCATGGCAGTCACTTGCAGATTTCTATGATAGTCAATGATCAAACATATGCACTATGGTATGTAGCCTCATAGAGGGCAGAGTGACTGCATAAAGGATACAGAATCTGTTCCTGTATTTTTGTTCTTTTCCAGACAGAAGTATTTAAGCCTCATTCAATACAAAAACATCATTAAATCTGCTTTTCAAATTAAGCCATGTATATAAAGTATACTATGCTGAGAAATACAAATATTAATTTCCCAGACTTTAAAGTCTGCTGCTCTAACAGCAGTAGCATCCAGACTTCCCAAATCAGTCTGGTTTCCCCTTGGATCCACAAGCTTTTCTAGAGTAGTCATGGGGACCAATTCAAGCACAGAGATGTCCCCAGCAGTCCTGTGCTCTGATATAGCTTACTCGCTCCATAATGAGATATAAAAAGTCAAGATCTATTCCCAGCCAAGAGGAGAAAAACTCTGGCTGAGGACTGGGATCTATATGTCCCATTATTTAATTCCTTTTGGGTCTTTCAAAGTTCAGGAATTATTCTCAGCTGAAGGCCTGCACCTACAAAAAGAAGAATCATCTTCATTCTGAGTTCTACTCCTGGAAGCTCATCACTCAGCAGGCTGATGGATTCCCTCTTAAGCACTTTTGTCCAATCACATTTCCATGAAGAGTCGTCATGTTTAACAAAAGCCTGAGGTTCCACTAAACGCAATCTATTGTGCGAGTTGTTAGGATTTGACCAAAGTCTATGTAAAAAAAATAACACTGGATTCCAACTACAGACATAAAAATGACCAACTGTTAACTTCCATACTACTTTTTTTGCAACTCAATGCAATGTAAAACACATAGAATGGGATGATGAAGTACTATCAAACACTGAGTTATCAAAGCTTGAGGCATCTCAGTAAAAAAAGAAACTTTAAAAAAGAAACTTTAAAATGTTACTTTGTCCAAATTAGCAAATGGTAAAGAGCTCTAAAGCAATTTAGGAATAAAGTGAATGAGCAACTGTGAAGAATATAATTTACAGTTTATAAAATATTTTAGAGTAGTTAACCTACAAAACATCATTTGCCAAGCAAACAAATTTCTCTATTGAGGCCATCTACCTGTAGTCTTCTAAAGCTAATGAGCACAGCTGAGCCATTGGAGAGGCCACTAGGGTTTTCAATGAACATGAACCTGACATATTCCAGGAAAATGCCACATATCACATGAATGTTACTGGGAGGGAAAGCTGGATTTAGTTGCAGCCTAATTTGCAATTCTTGGTTTGGTCTGACAGCCTACATATTGGAGGACTTGTACGGTAAGATATGGAGCTGCATATATAAAGCTGTACGCTGAAATAAATGTGCTGGGGACAATTCCTCTTAAAATAACAGACAAATAAATCGCTTAACTCATATACTGGTGCTAAATATAAATTTCTAGATGAGGGCATAATAATGTGTTTTTTCTAATAGCCCCACAGCTTGTTATTTTGACTAACTTACAACTGGTAATTTTCCATAAATAATTGGATTGTTCATGGTGTTCCATATTAGTTCAATTGTTTTTTCCATCATTTACTGTCCTATAATATATCAAACGAGCAACAGATCTCTGACTAGTCTGGTGTACTCATCTGATGAATATTAGCTGAGGGAGCTGGGGGTGTTCAGCTTGGAGAAAAGGATGGGGGCATATGGTTTAGTAGTGGACTTGGGAGTATTGAGTTAACTGTTCGACTTGATGATCCTAGAGGGCTTCTCCAATCTAAATGATACTAAGATTCTATAAAAATTATGGAAATAATTATGAATGCACATGTTCTGTATTTTAATGTAAACTTGGGAAGGTATGTCTGTCATATTACACAAGTTTAATGACTAAAATGCCACTGACTTAACAAATTACAGTATAGTTTACATTTACACTTCACATGTAAGGGACTGCTTCAAAAGACCAAATAAGAGATGTTTAGAAAAATTATTAACAGTAAGAAAAATAATTCTTCCTTGTTCTGAGACAATTCTACCTTGCTCTGAGGATAAAGTGAGGCAAGGACATTCTTACATAGTTGGAATGGAAATGAATGGCAAAAGTCCTTTTAGTGTCTGTATATTTACCCTTGGAGTCACCCTAGGTTTAAGAAAAGTCACCTAAAGTTTTGGCCTTCTAGTAGCACTGAATTTCAGTGCTCTATATCTCTCTCTATACATAGATGTACAGATATGTATATATATGCACTAAAATATAAGTGAAATATAGAAATACAGTTTAACTATCAATTACTTTTACACATGTTTTGGGGAAGGGATAAAAAGGACTATGATACCAACCTGAATAAGCATCCAGCTGAACTGGCAGAGGTAAAGATAATGGGTAACAGATGCGAGAGCAAAGCAGCTTTCCTCTGAGATATGCTGGCTCATGTAAGCAGAGGCCAGAAATGAAACCTGTGGGGGGAAAAAATGAATACATGCATATTGGAATTAAACAAAATTAATTTAATATTAAAAATAAGGGGGAAAAAATTAGTTTTTAAGTAAAACATACACTAAATCACTATTTCAGAGACTCAGGAAAGATATCTTGGACATTTAATATTCACCCAAAAGAAGTTATGCTTAAACACTGTCAAGCCCTAAACCAGCTTTAAACTTTCTAAAGCAGACCATCTTCTATCTCTCTGTTGAAAGATGTAAGCTCTTTAGTATGACCTGAGATTAGCTCAGATGGTTAGAACATGGTGCACATAATGCCAAGGTTGTGTGTTCAATCTCTGCATTCACTCAAGAGTTGGACTAAGTGATCCTTGTGAGTCCCTTCCAACTCAGAATATTCTGTAGTAAAGTAAATTTTAAGTAGAATTACTTAAATTGAGTCATATTACTGAGATTTAGTATATTGCTTGCTTTGCTTTACTTGCTTAGCATGAGCAGTTGGATTTTCTGAAGCCTTAGTTGACAAGGTGTGTTCTTACACCAAGATATATTTTTGGCTGGAATGGAAAAGAATATTGA
Organism: Poecile atricapillus; assembly: GCF_030490865.1. Classification (NCBI taxonomy): domain Eukaryota; kingdom Metazoa; phylum Chordata; class Aves; order Passeriformes; family Paridae; genus Poecile; species Poecile atricapillus. The sequence continues at coordinate 82,013,388 of NC_081289.1, read as the reverse complement.
CATTGCACTCATGTTCTTGTTGCTAGGTAATGTTTATCCTATGTCTAGGGCTTTTTAATTTCCCATGCTCTGCCAGCTAGCAGGTGCTGTACCACTCTTAAGTTACTTATTTTCACAAATCTGACACCTGAGACTCTGCTGTGGGAAGCCAAGGGTCGAGCTTGAAGAATGAGGAAGCACACCTGAGAGGGATGGTATGTGTGGGCAAGGAGTCAGGAGAGGCACCCATGGGCCATCTGGAGCTGGCGAAGGGACCCCAGTCCTTGTGGTGACACCTTGGGTGGTGCATGTGTAACTCCTTGAATGGTGTGAGAATGTTCAGGCAGTGGCCTCTCCTTTAACACACTGCACCTTTATATGACGAGACTACACAGAGACCTAATATTTATTGTTTAAAATTTTTCCCATGCAACATTAGACACATTACATTAGGGTTTTGTAAGTGGGGGTTGAGATTTTTCTGTATAAAAACTAGAAGAGATGTTATCTTCTGATTTGAGTAAATCCAGATATTTTATCAAGTAAACAAACAAACTCAAGAGGCATTTACTGTCTTCAGGCTGTCAGACACGTAGGAGTGTAATACCTCAGCCCCTAAGATAGCACTACTGGACAAAAGGCAGGAAGCAACTATTCCTCTCCCTAATACCATACCAGGATTTCACATTCACAAAGCAGTTACAATTTGGATTTTTCCACAGATATGCCAAATGTCAAAGGCATTACATGTTGGCTAGGTAAGTAGCCAATGAACAGTCTACGGAACAAAGGTATTCCAACTCTGACTGCAATGAATGTAGTGAGACAATTTCAACATAACATTTTAAATTAAAACACAACTCAGAAATCTTAAGCCCCTTCTTCTATAAATTTCTTCACAGAAGAAATGGCTCTACAATCAGAATTCATAAAAGGCCTAAAGTGTTCACATAAAGAAATTCATCCACTGTGCTGATCATTTTTTATTTTCCTGACAAAAAATACTACTCTTTTGACCAATAGCCCATTGACTTCTTAGTAAGAGAAATTAATGGGCTATGGAGACTGATTTTATGTGCATAAAACCAGGAAATGGGATAAGTAAGAAAGTTAAATTAAGTGATTTTGGATATATATGGACACATTTGCAACAAAATACTCATATGGTACTGGGTAACCCTTACACAGTCTCCTTATCATAAAAGCACCGTCATAAAGACAGGATAATGTTACCTCAGCATGAAATGGAAGAATAACAATGAGCAACTGGGGAACAAGTGGACTAAAACCAATTATGAAATGCATTTCAATATTTAAAGAAAGAAAATGCACTTTAAGTAATTTATGTGGTATTTATCAGCTTCTGCTGGGAACTGGCATCTAATTATGGCCACATAACCATTCAGTTATTAAGAGGTTAACACACAGCATAATAAAGAGTGGTCTTTGCCAAATTCTGACACTGCTGAAAGAAATCCTATCATCTGGAGTGGGTTAAACACAACTGTAATATGTCTGCAATAGCTACCATCCATGAGGGATACACAAGAAGTGTTTTTGGAAACAACCCCATAGCAGCAGCTCCCTCAAACATTAGCAGTAGTAATTCGTCTAAAACTTGAGCAAATGCTTCTACTGACAACGGGCATCTGGGTAGAAAGGCTTTACCATCTTTTGTTCTCTGAAGGCTTGTGTATGTGTCAAGGACAGACTGCTAGGCTAGAGACAGAGAAAAATAGGGGACGTAAAATACAAAATACAAAAGCAGAATGATGGAGACCTGGAAATAGGTTTTTAACCGCTTTTGTACTGAAAGTTGGCTTGCAAGCATTTTTCATTTGTAACTAAGAAACTATAATTCCTAACACTCTCCTGTGCTTCAAGAAAAATAAGATTTTGCATATTGAAAAAGAAGAGTATATCACTGTATCAACATTTTTCAAATTAGAACAATGCAAAGAGTCCAAATATGTGCTAAAAAATGCATATTTGTGATAGAAAGTGACTTTTCTTAAAAGAACAAGATTGCAACATGGCTGGAGTAATCCCTCAGCTAAGAATTCAGTGTAATTAGTGGCCTTAGAGTATTTTAGGGAGAAAATAAAAGAAAGTAAAATATAAAATTTTCATAGACTTGTTATGTTGCATCTTGATCAGAAGATACAAATGAGAGTTGGTTTATAACACCAAAACCCCTTCAAACCAACAAATGTGCCTCCCTAATAAAGTGTTCCTTAGACTAATTGTCTCATGTCTTCTGTTCATCACTTAGTTATTACCTGTAGGGTGCAACCTTTTATAACAAGAAACATATTACTTTAATAACAAAACCATATGCCATCTATTGAAACAAGTTGTTCCCTCTTGGATCTTTAAAATATATGCTCATTATAACACCAATTGTCCAGACCTCTTTTTACAGACACCTTATGGTTTAAATGGCTCTTTTCAATCTTTGGATATACTGACATTTAGTTCTGTGCTGAGATGATAACATAATGCCTCTCCTTCATACATGTCAAGGTGATCAACCTTGACCCAAAATGATTTAATTGATAATCCTTTAAATCACTCAAGTAGCAGGCTGATATTTTTATTAATTTGACTGGTGATGGTTCCATACCACATTGAAAATTATGATGACAGCATATCATTCAAAAGGTTCCCCTTAACAAAGTGAAAAAAAAAAAAGTTAAAAAATAAAAAAAGTAAGTAAATGAACTTCTGTATAATAGCAAAAAGCTATTTGACAGGGTCCCCATCTGACAGTCATTTACTCAGTTAATCAAAGGACACCTCAATTCTTTTAAAACTTTAAGACAATTATCTAGCAATTACTTCAAGGAAATTATTGCCAGGATATTCTATCTAAGTCATCAACACCAAACTATACATGAATAACATGAGATGTATTTCTGTTCCTGCATGAAGAGTATTTTTGTAGTGCTGTTTCCAAGGGGCAGGCTGTATCTGAACATCACTCCTCTACTAGCTGAGATCTGCTCATAGTTTCCAGCCAGAACTTTTTTTCATGGTCAGTTTATATCTGTTTTTATTTCTCTTGTAAGTCTCTCAGGTTACAGATTTTCCTCCTCCATGGGGTTTGTAGTAGCATGAATTTCTGGAAGGCAGTAGTACTCTCCCTTAGGCTCCATTTTTCAGGGTTAATTGAGCCACTGCACAACATGGTTAGAGATGCCTAAGCTGATCTGGACAGCAAAAGCTGTTTAGCTCCATGATTACAGCATCTGCCTAGATCAATTTACCTTATTTCTCACAGTAACCCAACATACTGAAATGTATGCTCACACATTAAATGTACACCAAATTTGCTCACACCAAATGTACAAAGTTTATTCACTGATGCCAGCTATAGATGATGCAAGCAAATCCATGAGCTTTCTAATGATTGAAGAATTTATTAAACTCTAAGTTCAGAATTAGCAGGCCTTAACTGGCCTCATAATAGAAATTTACAGAGAAAGCAATGATCTAAGTTGCCTTTTTAATATTGTACAAAAGAAAAATGGAAAGACCAGAAGAGTGAAGAAATTCCAATCAGGTAAAAAAAATCAACAGAGAAGTTGTAAGAGAAGTTGTATGAAAACTGAAATAAGAATTACGTATGAAAAATTATTAAATGCAATATCAAGCAGTAGTAATTCCAGTTTGTCATGGTTAGTGCTGAAATGCTACCATATGTTAGACTTCAAAATAAGGATACAGCACATGACACAAGGAAAAAAATCCCGTCTTTACATCACAACAAATGTGGAAATTCTAAATATATTCTTTGCCCCAGACTTTTCTATCATGACCAGCTTTCAGGGATGCTGTGTCCCATAAACTAGGGGATAAGGTTGGAGCAAGGAAGATATACCCTTGGTGGAAGAGGGTCAGGACTGAGAATAATTTAGCACAATGGCACCTGATGGGATGCACACATGAGTGAGCTGGCTGTTGTCATTGCAAGACCACTTGCGACAACCTTTCAACAATCAGGTTACTAGGAAGTGCCCAAAGACTGGAGGAAAGCAAAGGTCAGGAAGTGCAAGGAAGAGGATCTGAGCAACTGACAGGTTGGTGAGCCTCAACTCCACCCTTGGGAATGTGATGGAGCAGTTAATCCTGCAAACAATTTGCAGGCACATTAAGGATGAGACAATCATGAGGAGTAGCCAGTATGGTTTCAGCAAGCAAATGTCATGCTTGACCAATTTGATAAACTTCTACTTGCCTGGTAGATGAAGAGAGAGCAGCATATATTGTCTACCTGGGCTTTAGTTAAGCCTTTGACTCTTTCTCTGGTAAGATATTTTTAGATGAGGTGTTGACTTATGTGCTGGAAATGCAGACAGTGAGGTAGAACTTACGGAAACTAGTTTGAATTTGTTTGGAAAGTACTGATTTTAAGTGGTTTATGTGACAACACTTCAGAAGTGCTCAAAGAAATGCAGTGAAGCCAAAGAATTTGAAGCACTGTGACAGAAGAAAGAATATCCCTTTAAAAAAAAAAAAAAAAAACTTTTTTCCTTGTATTTCCATTCAGAGAATGAGCAACTGATTTAATGTTCTGCCCCAATTTTTCAGCCTGGCAATGCAGTAAATACTGACAAAAATATTTTATGAAGATCTAAGTCTATCTGATGCAATATTAACCATACAAGTTGTTAAGCAGGAAGTAAACAAGTTGTAAAACAGGAAGTTTCAGCACTGATACTGCAAATGTTAAAACCCTGAGGCAGTAAGTAAAATAAAAGGCAAAAATAAAATAATACAGCAGTAAAACATAATTTATAATTTTAAGAATTGAAAAATGTTTTCACAAGGGGAGAATAAATCTGAGACCAATAATCTTTCCCAATTGCAAGGTGTAACAAAGAGGCAGCATGTTGTGATGGGTCAAGAAAAAAGAAAGAGAACACCTTGCAATGTTTTAGGGGAGGAGCTGTGGAGAAGCTAACCCCAGCAAATATGAAAGCATCAAGGAGCAGAACAACAAGAATTTAGACCTGGAAGAGGGTCCAGAGCTAAGATCTGATAAATCTGCTCACAAATTTTACTTTCCCATTTTGGCAGGAAGTGCTCTGCCTCCTGCAGATGAGAAAAAGATCCTTTCCACCTAGAGAAACCCACAGAGCAACTGTCAACTCTTTTAAAACACTTTGGAGTGTGCCTGCGAGGAACATGTCAGTATACTTATGCCACATTTTTGCAATTAATGTAAAATGATGTTTCCCAATATGAACTCACAAAGCTTTAGACCTTCTCTTCTTCTATACAGAATATGTCTTGCTGAAATGGATCCTAAGAGTGGTCTACTAATCTATTTTCACATAAACAATTTTTAGTCTTTTATCAATTTTATTAAATTGTCTACATGGAGATTCCCTGCCTTACAGAGATGGTTTATATGCATCTATATTAAAAAAAGAAGAGAAAACAAAGAGCCCAACCACATGCTATCTGTGATTATACCAACCAAATCTCAACAGAGGAACAGTATCAAGAGCATAATCTAAAGTGCTGTTCCTTTTGTTGGACTTAATTGCAACGAACAATAATGTAGGAAAACAAACACATTTAAACTCTCATATCCTCACTGAACTGCTCTCTTCTGCTTTGAATTTACTTTATATGGGTATAAAAGGGGTTCCCCCCCTTGAGCACAGGGACACTGCTTAATAATAGTGCTTATGAATCATACTTTTTGTTGCTGCTCTGTAGGACAGGACAGTACTGATATGAGCCAAGTGTTCTTGTGTTTTCTGTTCTGATATTAAATGCCAGGACAAAAATACCAACAAAGGATATATAAAAGAACTGGAGAGATTCATGGCCACCAGCAAACATTCTAAGTCACTCTTTATGGAAAAAGTAATACAACTTACAGCTTATATCAGAGCACAGAGGAAAAGGTTATATAAGTTAGAAGATTCATAACATAGTATTTAACTGGGTGAAAAATTAAAAAAATTAGCTTTTTATTTCATATTTATTCTGTATTAATATTGCTGAAATAAGCAGGTAAAGTTCCTTTATGAATTCATGTGACTGCTCATTGACTTCACTGGTCATTTAGTGGTTTATTTGAGAAGAGTGCTGCAAGAAAACATATATGCAGGTTAAGCTTTATTTGTGTCATCAATTAAGTTGGTGAACATACATATTGAAAAATAAATACTTTATGAATAGCAGCACCAAAGTCTTACTCCATAATTTGTGTGCATTTTTTGTATTTTAGAGATATTTTTATGTTTACAATTTATTTGCTTAGACTGTTTGTTCTTTATTATTGTAAACATGACATTATAACAAAAGCCGAACAGCTACCTGAAATAAAATACCTAAAATGCTGAAATTATATTTACAACAGTGACCCAGAGTGATTTTGTAAAGATGTTTACACTTTATTAAGCAGCAGAAGAACTGATAACCATTTTCAGAAGTGATTAGACATTAGTAACCATATGTTATTCATTCCTTTCCCCCAGCTGGGCAGGAAGGTAGTTGGTTTCATGCCGAGTTCAATCCCTGCCCTATTTGCTTCCCATTTTCAGGCTCAGGGACATTTTTTTTGCTTCTCCAAGCAAGGAGGTAGCAATCTGAGGGTGTGAGGCACCATGATGCAGAGCACAGCACAGCAGAGCAGTACACAGTTGAATGTGTAGTTGAAGTTAGCTGCTGTGGAAAGACTGGGGTAGCTCACACCCTCCTCAAAATAAGCCTGGCACAAACACCCAACTGCATTAGGTCATCTTAAACAGTTTGTCTTCTGCCTCATTTGTACTGTACCTTACAAAGAATATATTTAGGAAAAATAAGGACTAACATACTCTTAGAAGATCCTAACCCATTTAGTTTTACATCCAGATCCAGAAAAATGTATCTGGCATAATACCCTATAAAGAGTTTTTGTTATCACTTTCATTTAGATCTGCAGCAAAGATATATGTTGCTTTTGTTACTCATTACAGAACAAAAGCTAGACATCCTGTCCTGCTGCAAGATTCACAATAACACAACAGTTTCAATGTAATGATGCAAAGCAAAGCTGAAAAATCTTCTTTGTAAAACAATCAAAAATTCATCTAGTCTTTTCCAGATTCAAGTACTCTCACAGAGCTCAGACCTCTGCTCTGAATGTGCTGATTTGGCAGGTCCAAAACAAACTCCTCTGACGGACTTTGACAATTGTTTTCTATCTAGAAGCTCAGATAAGACTCCAAGCAGATCTGCCATAACCTATTAATTTTCTCTAGAGGTTTCTCAGGTTTGGATCTATATTCACTTCTGGGGATTATCAGAAAAAGCTTTCAGTAACTTTGCTTCTCATTTCCTATATTTTATTGAAGTTCACGTATAAAATTCTGGCAAAAAGTACACAAAAATTTGATGACATGACCATTTATGAACTCTAAACTGGATTTAGGACACTATCCAGGTACAACAAAATCTGATGTTGGGCAAGTAAAATTACTGCAAGGGAAACACACCTGATGACCTCCGATCCTTTATGTAAATAGTTTGGAATGGTCAGTGCCCCATGTCCCATGGTCAATGCCCTAAGCCTGTCAGTGTTTAAAAGGCGTTTGGAGAACAACCTTAAAAAAAATGCTTGAACTATTACTTGTTCTTGAAGTGATCAGGCCATAGGACTCGATGATTATTGTAGGTCTCTTCTAATAAGAACTATTCTGATTTTCTGAAGTCTAGCAATAACCCACAGATGAGAAACAAAAAATTACTCCACAGAACCTAGATGCCGGCTGGAGTAATGTGCAACTCTCCACCTGCTTGCCTGCAGATTTCCCCCTGTAGGAGTTATAGCACAGGGTAGGGCAGACTCACCATAAACTGGGGTCAGGATGCAATCAGCATGCAGCCATGGATAGTATTCTAAGCATGGTACAAAAGGAATCTCATGTTCCTCCATAAGGCTAGTCAGTTGAGGAGAATAAGATGTGTGTTGTAGTCACATGCTGGTGGAAAGGGATGCAACCTGTTCTAGTGGAGGGTGTCTCTGGTCATAGCAACGGGGTTGAAAATAAATAAACCTTAAGCTCCTTCTAACTCAAAATGTTCTATAACTATTTATTTATCTATCTTCTTAAAAAAGAAATAACCAAGATGTAATTCCAAAGAGTGTCTTCTGGTTTCATAATGCTTCAGTAGCAAACCTCTGTCTAAATATTAGCCCCTCTATGCAGCTCTGAAATCATCTTGAGGGGCTTTTCCTTTTATCTTTCAGTTAAAAGACAATAGGTTAAGCAAAAACTCCTAATTTGAGGTAAAATGAGATATACTTAAAGAATCAGTGGCTGCATATGCAGATCAAAAAGCATGCAAAAATGCAACTCATAACAGAAGGCTGGTGATAGTAAACGATTATTATTCTCAGTAGTATCTCTGTTGGTAGAGTGCATCCTTTCTACAGTCCCAGAAAAAAAACCCCAGAGGTTTACATATACAGGGAGAGATCTTTACAAGACTATGGGATCTGTCTTCATCTATTGGTTGGAAGAGCTATTCTAACATTAAGTCCGGTGTGAGAGAAGAATATTTAATTAAAGCAATTCAGGTTTTGCCAGAAGCTTTTGAAACACAGAAACATTTACCTAACATTTAATTATAAACAAAGCATTCTTCCACAAGGACTAATATGTAAGTTACCTAATTCTACTATCATTTTTAACCTATGATATCAAAGAGATGTTCTCCCAGACAAGTAGTGACAAGATGAGAGGACACAGTCTCAAACTCCAGCAGGAAAGGTTCAGGTTGGACAGTAGGAGGAACTTTTCCACGGAAAGGGTGGTCGGATGTTGGACTGGACTGCCCATGCAGGTGGCTGACTCACCATCTCTGGAGGTGTTAGAGAACAGATGGAACATGGTACTTAGTGCCATGGTCTAGCTGACACGGTGGTGTTCAGTCAAAGCTTGGACTTGAGGATCTCGGGATTCTTTTCCAACCTAACTGATTCTGTGATTCTGTGAATTCAGTGATCAGTACATTTTTTTTATGATACAGGAAACTTTATCTGCTGTTTTCTCTATGCAAAACGCTTCATAATTGCAGAGCAGCAGCAGGTTTCCCTATCTAACAGAAACAGAAAAGGAAACCCTTTAGGTTTTGTTGTGCTAGTGGAAAGACTGAATTTTTAACCCATAAAAATCAATGCCACTTAGTAACTGCATGGGCTTTAATAAGCAGTAAAGATTTAAGGTGATGCCACTTGAAGCTAGGGGTTTTCAGAAGAGTATAATTGAATCACTGGGACCATGTCAGCTAATAGCATTAAATAATATCTTAGTAGTCATAGTTTATCTGCTCTTTACTGACTCACCTCATCTCTAAACAAATGGGGGAAGGAACAGGGTCACTAGTGCTCCGAGTATTAACTTAGATAAAAACAGACAAACAGAGACAAATGCACAAAATATGCCAAAAAGATAAGGATCCTAGAACTGTATCTACCCCAAAGCAATAGAATAGATTAGTTATTAAGTACAACTTTTAGTACACAAACATTATTGTAAAAATAAATTCCAGAAATGGTTCAAGTATTTATAGAATTCAGAAGGTGAATCCTCCTGCCATGGACTTTGTTCAAAGGTACAGACTGAATCACTTTTTCAAACACAAACACAGAAACTTCCTTATCTAGCTAGAACTTGTTCTTGTGGTTCTGCCAACATGTGAAAATGAACTGCAGGGAAAATCAGATATTCCTAAAATTATTATTATTCCAATTGTCTTCACACAGTAAGTTATTTAAAATACATTAGTGTTTATTCTGAAGTAAGAGCACATGCCTATGAAATTGGTCTGAAAAATTACTCTGTAGTGCCTGTTACATTATTTTGATATTTAGGGACTAGAACTTCCAACGAACACTGTAGAATATAGAGGTTTTTATAGTAGTTTCTCATATTTATAACGAGAATACAGAACACATGATCACATTATCTTCTTTTTTTAAGTAAGTGAGCTTGCAGATAGTAGTCCCTCTCTGGTCTGGGTTGCAGGTGGCTTGTCAGCACTGCACAGCAGGGGGGAGAAAACACTTAATGAGTCCAGACCACTGTTTTGCCTGTTGTTCCATGCTGAGGAGGGCACTGATCCTGGATGAGCTGTCTGCATTTGCCACTTGAACTGCTCTGTAAGCTCCTGCCCTCCTGGGTGGGATCTGACACCATCTTGTGCCTCTGTTCCCCAAACCACGTAGACGCACCTGTCAGGTGCAATCTTGGGAAGGGTATTTCCAGCATTTCTACTGACTCATATTCAACTTGTCATTGACCAGGACATCTATGTCCCTTTCCATGGCACTGCTTTCCACATCTCATTTCCCAGTCTGGCCATACATCCAGGGTTGCATAATCCTGGCTAGGATGTCTATAGTAGACTCTGACAGGGACATCCACAGTATGAGTTTGCCCCTTGGTCCTAACCCAGAGGTTCTCAACTGTGCTGCCAACTGTGAGCTCCACATGTGCTCACCCTTCTATTTCATACAGTGCCACCTCCCAGCCTCTTCTGCCCTGCCTGTCCCTCCTGCAGAGCCGGAACTGCCCAACAGGGCACTCCAGCCACAGGACTCATTCCAACAGGTTTCCCTCATGCCAGTGATGTCAAATCTCTGGGATACAGAGAAAGCCTTGAGCTCCTCTTGTGTGTTCCTCATGCTCTGCATTAGTGTACAAACATTTCAGGTGTGGCCAACACCTCCTGAAGCAGATTGAGGGATCCCATTGCCCATCACCCTAAAGCCTGGTATTTTCCTTTCCAAGCTAGTTTAAAGCTCTGCCAATGAGCTCCATTACCTGCTCTGCAGAACTCTGCTAGAGTTCTTTCTTCCCTCTGATAAAATTGTATTTCATCACATGTCAGTAGACCAGGTGTTGAATAGATCCCATGATAAAAAAGCCCAATTTTTTTCCAATTACACCAGCCTCAGAGCCACACATTGACCCAGTGGATGTACCTATTCCTATGAATATTATTTCTAATAGGGCAGCAATTTCTGAAACACTTTCTGTTTTATTGTGTAAAACTGAAACCAGAAGAAGAAGCTGAAAACATTTCAAATTATTTTCCAACATAAATAATAAATAAATAATTTATGCATATTTTCTTGCATAAAAATTGCTTTTAGACTGTAAAATATTGAACAGGTGATTACGACACTAAGGTGATAAAGATACTATTCTCACTTCAAGAATGATGTCTTCTACTGTACATTCTACAACAGTGAGAAAAGCTTGTCATATGTAATGATCATACTGCATTTTTAATTATAGTCAAACTGGTATCCAGACCACTCTATGTACCACTAGTTGAGTGCTAAAAACTGCCACAAGAATAGAAAATCTTCTGTGACTCTCTACTGCTGTGCACTGGAGAATTCCTCTCAAATAATAACTCACAGCATTCAGCATGAGAAGGATAAATACCCATGGCTTAATAATTTTTTTCTAGGATTCTTTTAAATACTGGATATGCTCCTGCCACTCATTGCACAAAGACTACTTTTTACTTGATATGACAGAATCAAAGAACTTCAGATCTACATTTTTTGAAAAGAGTTATTTGTAAGCTGATAGCTGCCTAGCCTGTTTATATTCATTCTCTCACATGACTGCAGCTCCTCTGCAGGTCAGTTGCTGTAAAACTCAGAGCTGTTAAAGTTCACCAGGCCCAAAATGATGAATAATTCTCACACATGTGTGGTAATTCTGCAGGCAAAAAAGAAGTTGACAGAACACAGAGCTCTGAAAACCAGCTTTGCAAAGTGTATGCTTAGATTACATATACAATGAAAACAGGCTGAGCAGAGCAGCTTTGTATATGGGAGTACATGAAAGAAAGCAAATACCCTCTCTGCTTAACTGATAGTTCTAAAGCAATTAACCACATTTACTTTCAAGACAGGAACAACAGCACTTTTTCTGCAACCTCTCTTTTTCTAGGAACATGGTATTATCCTTACTATCTTTTATTGCAATGCCAGCCAAACCTAGAGAGTATTTGTCTTAAACACTCAAACCAGATTCCTTACAGAGATCATTCCTCTGCTTAGTTTCAACATTTTTCTTGTTCCTACAGAAACAGGGATGTTTTTGCTATGACCAAGTGTTTCAACTGATTCCTATGCTTGACTATAGTAATAATAGCAACTGCTTTCCTCAGACCCTTTGCATGTGTTAAATTAATCAACAACAGAAGGTCAAATGTACATAAAGCAGCTTATTCATTTATTAACTGAAATGACCTCATCACCATGTTTGGGTTTTCTGTTTCTCCTTTATATGTTCATGCAGTCAAATACTATCACTTAAATACCTTCTGAGCTCCGAACCTGCATTGATTACATGCTACTTGCTTTTTGACACCATAGCAAAACTGAACTTTGTCCTTTCAAAGAAAATTATTTCCTTAGCTCCTCACTTAATCTCATCTGTGGAGGCACCTTCCAACACTCTCACTCCCTCCACCTCCCGGTTATACCACCCACCTCCAGGCCAAGTATGCAAATAGTCCACAGGCCCTTTGGTACAGTGAGGAGAGAATTTCTGCCATATATGGCCATAGCCCATGTTGTGTAAGGTCAGTTTTAATTTGCATTTTATCTTCTACACAGTTGTGACTTCATCTGCCTTATGCTTCAAGTCAGCTGAATATGACCTAACTCCAGGTCAAAAGCTACATAATTTGGCTAACACTGTGTAATACTTGAGAAAGTAAGTCTTGTTGAGAGGCCGAGCCCTGCATTAGTTTGAACACAAAGCTACTCTTTACTGCAACTAAACAGAGCTGCCCTGAGTCCAGTTTGAAGCAGGGCAAGTGTATTCTTATCTCTGCCATGAAAGGACTTCATGGGCATATCCTTGCTTTCCAAGGCCTGACAAATAAAATGTCCCTGGGTAAGACTCGGTTCATATGCTTCATATGCTTCATTTTTCACATTGCATGGCCACCTGAATGGGAATTTTTTAGGAGACCAGTGGACTTGTTAAAAAGAACCAGGTGGGAATTTTGGTAGGATGAGGGTGAGCTCGCTGTTTGTGGAAATGGCCACTGCTTGCCCTGGCCCCCTGGTGCCTTAAATCAGCCTCTGTTCCAATCCAAAAAGGTGCATCTTGACCATGTGGCCCTTCTGGACACCTTAAAGTGCATGCCTTGAGTTTGTGTTGCTAGTGTAAAAAACACATTGTTTTATCCTACAAACTGTGCTGTGAGCAAAGTGCAGCTGCAGCAGTATTACTGCATGAAATATAACTTCGCATATCCCTCTTATTTGCCTTTGACTGGATGTAAACATAAAACAGGCACATTCTGAAAATACAGAATCAAGCGAACAGATTAAAAGACCTGGTATACAGCATATGCCAGGCTAAACCTTTCTTACACAGACCCAGATCCCTCACTGCAGATTTTCCTTCGCTTCTCTGATTTGCACAAAGACAGCAACAAAACTCAATCTTATTTAGAAGCAATGTGAATGTAATCAAAATACATGAACATAAATTCTACTTTTCTCTCCACAGGATTAGTAATTTGAACCATTTGTCATTGTGAAGTATACATTTATATAATTGAAAAAGGTATTATTTTTTATGCTTCACTGCACTTTTGAGTCCTGAGTGGAAATGTAATTAGTATCCATGCAGAACAAATGATCCCAAAATTCTGTTCACAGTTTTTCCCTTTCACAGTCTCAACCATTACTTACTTTCTTTGCTAGTATCTGTAGCATACTAGAGCTATTGGTATGACTACTTAAGACAGAGCATGAATTCCAAATGGAGACTAATATATGAAGTTCACTTTCATTGTTTCCTTAGGTAAATTTTAAATAGAATCCAATGAAAATTGATATATAATGGATATATGGATTTATATATTCTAAATGGAATAAGTATAAAAATCCCACAAGAATGAAATTCAGGAAATGTCAGTCTTCTGAGCATTTGGACTGGAGTGTGGGTAAAGATTGCCTCTCAGTGGGCACATCTGTTCGTGTCAAAGTGAACGTCACCTAGGTAACTGTAAATCCACCACTTTCATATATGTTCTACTAAGTTGGTCACTCTCTAAGTAAACAAACCTGAAGGAAGATTGTCGTCAAGCATTTCCCAAGAAATTCAGCAATTCCTATTTACTATTCCAATTTACTATACTTTTGTTCACTATTACACGCACCATACCAGGATCACAGTATCACACTGGATCACAGAATCACACAGAGTCACAAAACCAATTAGGTTGGAAAATAACTCTTACATCATCATGTCCAACCTCATACTGAAAATTATTATGCCAACTAGACCATGGTACTAAGTCGAGTCTTCCCTTAAGTGATTCAAGGGAAGTCTATCTCAATGTTAATCACCCTTTCTACAGAGAAATTCCTCCTAATGTCCAACCTGAACCTCCCCTGGTGCAGCTTGAGTCTATTTCCTCTCATCCTGTTGCTAGTTGTCCAGGAGAAGAGACTGACCCTCACCTGGCTGAAACCTGAAATTGTAGAGTGATAAAGTCACCACCGAATCCTCCTTTTGTCCAGAGTAAATGACCTAAACTCCCTCAGCTACTCCTCACAGGACTTGTGCTCCAAACCCTTCATCAACTCCATTGAACCTCTCTGGACACACTCAAGCACCTGAATGTCCTTTCTAAATTCTGAACCCAGAACTTGAGGTGTGGCCTCTCCAGTGCTCAGTACAGGATGGCAATCACTGCCCTGCTCCTGCTGGACACACCTTTGCTGACTGGGCCAGGATGCTCATTCATATTCAGCCAGCTGTTGACTAGCACTCCCAGGCGCTTTTTTGTTGAGCCACTGTCCAGCCACTCTCTCCCCAGCCTGTAGCTCTGCATGGGGCTGTTGTGGCCAAAGTGCAGGACCCAGCAACTGGTCTTACTGAACCTCCTACCTTTGGTCTTAGTTCATCTTTCATGCCAGTTTTAAGAAATGGAATTCCTACACTAAAATACAGGAGGCTTTTCTGGGAATAAAACATTTATTTTTCTCAGCTACTCACATTAATAGTGATCTTTCCTTTGTATTCAAGTATACTTTGGCTAATTTTATAACTTTTTTCATTTTTTATTTTCTTTTCAAGGAAAGATGACTGTCAGCAAAGATCTTGAAAAAAAGGTAATGAACCAATCATTTTACCAGGAATATTAACTCATTTTCACCCAACCAAGATGATGGGTAAATAGCCAGTACTCTGCTCTCAAAAGCTTTAACTTACATCACATGTCAAACAAAATTAAAGGACATTTCCTTTGACTGTAAAACTAAAATCAAAAGCAACCACGAAAACAAAATAACCAGAATAAATCCACCAAGAAAGCCTAAGGAAGTAAATAAATTAAAATCAAATTAAATCAAATCAGATCAAATCAAACCAGGAGAAAATCTGTAAGATATTCTGTAGAACTCTCATGACAGTGAGTATGTGAAAACAAAGACAATTCTGAAGAGATTACTATGAACTAAATAAAGACCAAACAACAGTTTATTATCTTTGATAGCATATTCTACTATTTGACAGAACAACATATTTTATTTCATGTTGATGTAAGCAGTTCAACAGCAATGATATAAAAGTGAGAAGGAAATTAGTATATTTTTATAATTACAGTGTTATTTTTCCTTTTTTATATCTCCGAATTTCAATTTTTGTTTATTGTAATTTTATTACACTAATCTCTGTCTTCTTCTAGAAATGTAGAGCTTTGAAACATTCATTATATTCCTTTCATTCCCACACAGCTTCTTAGTCTCAGGAAGCACTTTTGCAAATATCTACCTTCCCTCAAAGCATTTTTTTTCACTATATTTAAACAACATGAAGAACATGCCAAACAAAAGCAAAACTGCTATTTGCTTTGGGATCAGACTAAATGGTTGGTACAGAGGTGGGAAAGGGAAGAGGCATTAATAAGGAATTAAAGGGTAAAATAAAATTGCAGAGAATTGGATAAATGCTAATTGGAGAGTTTGCAGTGCATTATTTCTAGAAAATCTAAATCAGAGCACAGAGGAGAGGAAAAGTCCTAGCTTACATCCTTCAGGAGAAGGAAGTCTTTGAAGCCTACCTGTTTCCTAGAAACCAGCTGTTTCTAGGTTCAAGTCCTGTGATTGCAAGACATTTTTGAAATGGAGTTTGGTTGTGTTCTTTGCACAGGACTGGCAGAATCAGTTTATGAGCCCTCTGAACCTCTGAAAGGTTAGCAAGCCACAAAACATGGGAGGACAATACAGTTTTAGCATGCACTTGGTATTAGGACACTGATGGGCAGTGAATTCTCAAGCTCTATACTCTAAGACAGTCAAGCAGGTTTCCATATTTTTATTCTTCTAAAACCTTTTTTCCTCCAGTCCTGTACTGACCCTAACAAAGGAATTAAGCCAGACTGTTGAAGCATGAGTCACAGAGAAGCTGACTTGAAAAGTAATATTCTTTGTCTTCCCCTTTTCTCTCTCTTTTCCCACCATCTTCCCTGACTTAAAGTCATTGATTTATTTTCTTCCTGATATCCAGTTTAACAATCAAAATATTTTATTAAAATTAGGCATAGAAGCAAAATACCTGGAAGTATAAAACCACCAGATGTAGATACAGGAAAGGGCTACAAAGAAATAAACCAGAAAGAACTTCAAATGACACAAAAAAATTATATTATTCATGTTTTGAGGAAACACTCATAAAAGGTTATGTAGCCCTTAAAAATTATAAAAATATACAGAAGTAGTACCATAGCATACAAGTTAATATTTTGGAGCTGGGGCAGTTACTTTTCATGTTTAAATAACTTAGTAAATGATAGTCAAACTGACTATCCTCTAAGACAAAAAGCTTTTTTGCAATATCAGAGATAGTTCAAAACTGTGTTGCATGTTAGTTAGAAAATACAACAGACCTTCTTCCAAAACAAAATATTACTGAATTATTGGTTGCATGAAAAGTTAAGGTTTGCTTCCCAATATGTTTTTCCACTCTGGCAGAATAATGTTGGAGGACAATTTAGTAAAAACACTGCCATGCTGTGAGTCCATACTTGGCACCTATGCTCATCAGAGATGTGCTAGTCTTTGTACGTGGAGCTTTAAGTTACTTTTATTTGAGAATCTTTTGTGTTCTCTGTGGGAAGAACTGCCAGCTATCAGCCAAGTTAAAATATTCTCCACTTACCTTAAATATTTTTGCCAGATAATCAGACAACTAAGTTACAAAATGTATTTAAATTTTCAGTATAGAAGCAACATTATTAGCTTTATCCAGGCAGTAGATTTAAATGGTTTTCACATTTTTTGTGCCACTAAAGAGAATTGCTTCACAGCTGGAGGCTGTTTTGTCTGAGACACTAATAAATCTGTCATGAATGACACCATACAGATATCTTTTGTGCTCTAAATAAGAATGTTCAGTTTCTTTATTTTTGAATTTTGATGTCCCTTTATTTGCAGTTGAAGAAATGAAAAAGTTACAAAGAGCAATTACAAAGAACTTTGGTATCATTTACCAGCAGAAGGCGGAGGTGAAAAGATAACTAACTCCTAGGAGACAGCACTTTCCAAAGGAGTGGGCACTGAGTCTGTCAGTGGTGCTCTGAGTACAAAAGAGTACTAGGTGTCAGCAAAAGATAGAAATTTATTCTTACAGAAAAGGGATGACAAATACAGTTTATGGGTGACTGGTATTGTGGTGGTATAAATGCACCACAGGTATAAATGCAGATATCTGAAGTGCATAAGCTACAATATGGCATAGTATTGAATGTTTTGGTATGGTGCAAGATAGTGTAGTATAGTGTAGTATGTAAGAAGGGAAGGTATATGTTCTATTGCACCATCCTCCATTTCTCCCCATGAGAAAACTGAAATGAATGCTGCTTTACAAAAGAAAGAAAGAAAGAAAGACCAAGTGACTGAAAAATATTCCTGCAGTAATATGCACTGAGTACAGGTATCAAATTAGGAAGTGAAATTATAATAGCAAATGCTGTCAGTGCCAGACAAGAGTTCACCTCACTTAAAAATTCAGTGATAAGTGAAGTTTCTCAGATTCCACAGAAAATCTGCATGAAAATATGATTGATTTATATCTACACTGTAACTTCAAATACAGATTTTGCTTACCAATTTACAAAACATAACCCATAAGTCTGCTGCTTTTTTGCACAGGCTGGTATAAACAGTAGATTCCTTTTCACCATTTTTCCCCAACTAGTGTTTTCTCCTGTAGGTAAGGTATGGCTGCCACTTGCAAAGGAGCACAGTAGTTTGGTGAGACAGTGAGCACAGTCTACTCAGTTTTGACCTCTTTATGTAACTTGCAAGTAAGTCTTAAATACTCAACAAACCTCCTACAAACCTGCCCTCATCCTAGAAAATAATAATTCTCTCTTTTTTTTTTTTTTATTTGTTTTTCCAAGAAGGAAAAAGTGGAAGAGCTCTTTCTGAATCCAGCGATAACTAAACACTCATAATTTCTGATTATTATAGGCGGAATCCATAGAGAGAAATGTTCTTCAGAGTAATCAGAAAACGCTTTTCATCATTTCATACCTTCTCCTACTGGCATACAATTTATGTGGAGACAGGACACTATGGCTGTTTCACACATGAACTACCTCCAGTCTACATTACTGAAGTTGAAACTATGGTTAGTTCTTAAGATACATAAATTTACTGGAGTTGTTTGTATTTTCCAGCATAAGAGAAGAACAAGAAACTATTTGAAAAATTATGCTTGTGGACACAAATTAATGTTCCTTAAAAATTATTTCCTTCTTCTCCTTTTGCCCCCTCTCCCTTTTCTGGTTAACAGGAAAACTACCAATAGAACCACTGGCACCAATTCTTCCTTGCTTCTGTTCCAGTTGCTAAGAAAAAGGAAAAGTCTTATTTTCTGTGGAAAAAAAGGTTGAAGCTTCTGGCTCAAATATAATTTTTTTTATAGCTCCCTACAGTATTCAACTACTCACTTCAGTCTCCATAAATTTATATGAGGAAACAAAAGGAGATATTTATATGTAGCCACAGCATGTTTTTAGCACAGCAAAGGCTACCATAAGTAAAACCTCTTGGGCTTTATGGTTTAAACTACTTTCTCAAAGGAGAGATTTTTCAGGAAAATAATTCATTGCTTGAGTGGAGGTTAGTGGCATTGTTAATTTATAGAAAGTCATCATCAATAGTTTGAGAACTCTTTACTCACCTTGGTCAATCAGTAACAGCTAAACCACATTATGAGACAGAACTGTATAAGTGATTAATTCCAAATCTCCAATAAATTTCACAGTAGCACATGGAAAATTACTAAGTGTCTGCCCTGTGGTAAGAATTTAGCATCCTATCTACTGCGGAAAAACCTAGGAAAATACAGAAGATGAGAAAGAACTCTGCAGGCAGGCAAAATTTTAAAGACTTTCAAGTGACATATTTTGAGAAACATTAAAAACTCCCCTATATTTACATTTACCTATATTACATTTTAAAGTAGCTACTATTATTTAAGGAATTTTATTTAATTATTAACATCTTAACAATGAATATATAACATCAGTTTAAAAACAGGCAAGAAGAATACTGCCTGTTGAATACCAACCCTGAGTAAACCTTCGCTGACTTGAATTCCAGCAGATACTCTCAGAGAGTAAAACTACTTTTTAATGGAAAGTTTAACAGAGAATTTGAGCTGTTGTCAATGAGAAGCCTTTAAAGTTTAAGATAAGAATGCCTCCTAAGAGTAGGATCTTTCAAAGAAAATTCTAATTGCTAGAGAACTTAATTTCTGGAAAAGCAACTCAGAATGTAGTATAGATTTTAATTTTGGTTATTGTCTCAAAGTGGGATTATAGACTTGGTAGAAAAAAATTGAGATTTTTTACTAAGAATATTCTTACACTGTGGTCCTTTTCAGATTAAGTAAATAGATCATTGGACTGGGGCTGTAGGAACCCTGGTTTGAATCTATCCAGGTTCTGCCTGAACCTAATGTAAAGACTCACAGAAGCTAAAGAATGCTTCTCTGCCTCTCACTGCCTCTATCTGCAACACAGAGATTTAAAATATATTTTTAAGCACTTTGCAGTGGGGTGTTAAAAAATTACACAAAGTATTACATGCTGTAGCTGTGCTAATTTTTACAGCCATCTGTCACTTGAAATAAAAAGACACAAGTTGTCATGCTTGAGCCTGCAAGTCTGTATTTCAGACCTCTACTGACAATGGTACAAAGATTAATAAGTGTGGATGCTAGCTCTGGAGCCAGCAGCAGAGAGCCTGTAGGAATTGCAGGCCGCATAGATTTCTCAAGTCCTGCCTGAGAGCTAGCCTGGGAATTTCATGGGAGGATTCAAAACAATCCTCAAAGACAGAAGACAGCCTGCAGGTGCTGTTTGTCTGTCCTCTTGTTTTCCTTGCAGGAGAAAGTCAAGGGGTGGTGAACCCCACTGACCAATGATGGTAATGTAGTACTTTACTAACCAATAAGAGTTTCTTTTCTGTACTTTCAACTAACTAGTCTATATAACATGGCTGAAGCAATAAACTAGAGATTTTCTCCTGTTCAGACTCCTTAGAGAGTCCTTGTCGTTCTTTTCTACCGTTCCTAATTAGAACGACAAATAAGTAATATTATAATTGTGAACAGTGGATAAACAGCAATCTAGATTTCAAAGCCAAAAAATGTATCTCTCTTTACTGTATATAAATTTGCCCCAAATTAAACAAACTACAAAGGTCTACAAGACCAGAACTAAACATTGTCACCTTTGAGGGTCACTTTATGAACGTTGTCCTTGATTTGTTAAAGTTCACTGAGTTCATTCATACTTTTGTTATTAAACATTAAATCTGATGATGTGGAAAAAAATACTCTTTTTGTGGAATGTTAAATCCTGTGCTAGAAGCTTAAAATTTACAGATCTTTTGGTACCATTTGCAACATCAGCCTATAAAAATTAGCATACTATTTTCTAGTGGTGCTTTCACTTCTGTTTTTCCTGCCATAGGAATAAGAAGGTATCAAGGGTCTTCCATGCTGGGAGGTTTTCACTTAGCTTCTTCACAGTACTTGACTCAAGAGACACGCAGCTAAATGTAACTTTTTGTGCCAAAACATATAATAAACTTTTATGTAGAGTTTTCTTTACCATAATACCATAGGCATCACTGCGAAAAATCTATGCTGGCACAGCAATATCAAGAAAAAGGTATTCATGTAATGCATTTTGAGTTTGCAAGGTGTGAGAAGGAATTTATTTGATTGATTGTTTGATTGATTGATTGACTGACTGATTGATTGAATAACTAGGGTCAGCAAAGGGAATGGTTAAAAATGTGTAAGGTAAGTATCTCAGAGAGAGCACCAACAAGTGATGCATCTTGTTGGCCAGAGGGCTGTCAGCATTGGTACTCCAACCTGATGAGTTGCCCTTGAGCAATTTCATCAGTCAGGAAGGCTCAGATATGGCTGTTTTGTTCCACTGCTACTTAGCTCTCTACAGCTCTGTAGAGTTAGGATGCTGAGCATTTAAAAAAAAAAAAAAATAAAAATCTCTGGTACTAGACTGAGGGACCAGAAGGGATTTAAGCAAAACTCGATTTATTACCCAGTATTAACCGAAAAATGCTAACTGCTCTCTCGTGCTTGTCCCCATGCTTCTATAATTCCTCTCTCTTCCAGAATGACTCACAGAAATACATTCTCTTCCAAAAAAACACTCACTTACTTTATCCTCATTTGACTTTTATCTATTCCATTGCTATTAATTGCTACTTCACTGCCTTAAATCTCTGATTTTCACTGTGATTTTCTGGTTTTAAAATAAATACACAACACAAGCAAACTTTTTTCCAATTATAGATGTGTTGAGGGTTAGGTGTTCTTTTTTTTGTTTTATTTTGTGTTCTGGCCTGCCTGGGGAATTTTTACTCATTATGTGCTGGGACAACCTAACTACCGGTACTTAGGGGTGCTCACAAAGGACAAAGAGTGGCCGGGCCCAGGGTGGGGGGAAAGGGGCAGGAAAGGAGGGTGGGGACAGTTTTTGGCTGGCTTTCTTCGGCTTCGGGGAAGGACGTTCGTGTGCTGGGTCGCGGAGCTGCTGCGGGGGAGAGAAGACAATTTCGCCATCACCCAGACGGGGCTGCTGCTTCTTCTCCTTCTCCCCTCTTTGTTGGTGGCCTCGCACCCCCTGTCCTGCCGGGACGTGTGGCAGTGCCAGGCACTGCCATGGAGCTGCTGATCCACCTCATCCACCAGCCCAGGATCTCAGCTCATCCCTGCTGTTCCAGCCGACTGTTTCCTCGGAGCCCTGCAGGAGCACCGGGACTGACTGCCCAAGGGGTTTGTGAAAACAAAGCCTCTCCTTCATCACATCTCAGCCGAGAAGGCTGTCCTGGGGCCCCTGGTTCTGTGTTCTTGTTATTGCTGTAGTTATTGTTTGTTTGTTTACCTGGTTACACTAGTAAAGAACTGTTATTCCTATCCCCAGATCTCTGACTGAAAGCCCCTTGATTTCAAAATTATAATAATTCGGAGGGAGGGGGGGTCTACATTCTTTCATCCCAAGGGAGGCTCCTGCTCTCCCTAGCAGACACCTGTCTTCTAGAACCAAGACAAGATGGAATTTATACATAACAAAACTTTCAGTTTATGGAGTAGACACATCCTTCTTTCTTTGTAGACACATCACAAGTCCTTCATATTTAATTTCTAATCTCTTCTAAAATGATAAAAGTTCTTTGAGCATGACTGCAGATTCACTGAAAAATGGTTTGCTAAGATTCAAAACACTGCACTTTTTTAAATTACCCTGGAAATTTGAAAAAAAAAAAGTTCAAAATCCCTCCACCCCTGCTTGTTTGTGTGAATAAAGTAGGAAAGTACAATTTTCTCCTTATTTACCCCTGCCCTTTGTACTCTTTATATTCTTTTTGGAAACATAAGCCAGGATCACACAAGGAATACAGGTAAGGCAGCATCCGCCAACCACACAGAAAGCACTGTTGGCATATTTTTGGAAGAGAAGTCAAAATGGAATTCTGTGTGTGCTTAGTGAAAAAAATTTCCTACATTGCTCCTGACTTCCAACATTTGAAATCTATAAAAAAACCTTCAATGGTGCTTATATAGAGCCAAGGAAAAGCAACATCATGGGCATACAATGTAGTTTGCCATCAATCACGATATTACCAGCTTTTTAGGAAAACACTATTATTTTACACTGCTTCTGTTTCCCAGGAAACACAATAAGACTGAACACAAAGCAGACCTCAGCCTCAACTCCAGAAAGGTGCAAAGGTGATGTGCCCATGCACTCAGTACATGATTGCTGAATGAGAATATTTGGGTCTGGACACACTGGCACACACCTATATTTACTAATGATGGTAATGAAGCCAAGTGCACAACTTCCAACCTCTCTGCCTGTGAACAATTACCTAAGATGCTCTTTCTAATATTTTTTGTTTATTCTTTTGAAAACTGAAATATTCATGAAGACAGAGATTA